>NC_067166.1:900000-1005000 GCF_903995435.1 Acomys russatus
TCTCTCTCTCTCTCTCTCTCTCTCTCTCTCTCTCTCTCCCTCCTTCCCTCCCTCCCTCCTGTTCCTCCCTCCCTCCCTTCCTTTCTTTTTTTCTGGTCCAAATTTAGCTTTTGTTCCATTTACGTCTCACTAGTATCTACTGTCTCTTGTGCTGACCATGTATTTATGTCTCACTAGTATCTACTGTCTACTGTGCTGACCATGTATTTATGTCTCACTAGTATCTACTGTCTATTGTGCTGACCATGTATTTATGTCTCACTAGTATCTACTGTCTACTGTGCTGACCATGTATCGCCTCAAACACTTTTATAGCTTCACATATAGCACGTTTTCACCTTGACACACCATCCCTGCTCTTTCCTGCCTTTTGAAACCCGACTCTGTTCAGTTGCCACTTCTTCTGCCATGCCTACTGAGTGGCAGATACCGGTTTTCCTGTACTCATCTTCATGGCATAGCAGTGCTTGGTCCCATGTGCCTCCGTTGCCCCCACCTCCTGTGAGCACAGGAGAACCGTGTGCTCCAACCGTCTCCGTCATGGCCGTGCTTGGCCTAGGTCTTTATGCACGGTAGTGGCTTGGCAAATATCGCTCACCTCCCAAGCCTGGATGTCTTCCTTAGGTGTTGGTTGGCGTGGCCACTTTTTATTCTTTCAAGGCTGCCTAAGGAAAGCTGGACAGAACACTGTTGGCTCACTTTTTAAAAAAGGAACGCTGTAGAAGCTAATTTCAGACTGGAAGTGTAACGTTCTTATGTTATTCAAAACTAGACCACATGCCCAGCCTGCAATTTGAGGTAGCTAGCTAGACCTTTCAGGTGCTGGAATCAGGAAGTGGTGGAGGGTGCTTAGGAACCGTCAAGTGTCTTGTCAGGAAGGAAGATCGTCATCAATATTAAATTATAGTGTCTTAGGGCATGCACACTTAGGTTTGCTTTTAGACTTGATCCCAGTTAGCCGGCGGTGTGTTTTGTGCTTGCATCAGGTAGGTTCTATAAAATATCCTGTCATAGGCACTCAGGTCCTCCGAGACTGGGGAAGGCTTGGGAAGGAGATGTTTTCCTCTGATGGTTCCGCCCGAGATGTTGCTGCCTCTTGGAAGGTCCACATTGACTCAGAGTGTGAAGCTGCCTGTTTTTTCTCGAATGCATCTTCCACAGACTAGAATAACAGTCTGGGAAGATGACGTTTCATACCTGTGTTTTTAGGCAGGAGAATAAGGCAATCATAACTGACACTTGCTGGTGGAATTCCATGGAGGGGATTCTTGCTTTGAGAATTGCACGGTGCTTTTCAAAAGCTAGAAGAGTTTATCATGAAGGGGTGCTCTTTCTCCTCAGTGCACATTATGGTTTTAGGAGTCAAGACTCTGTTGTGGAGGTCAGCGACTCCCAACATTTTGAAGCTGGTATTACTTTTTTTTTGCTGACTGTCTGATGCATCCTTCCCTTCCCTGTAGCTCATGACTCTATGGAACTTAAAAATACTGCTTGCAGGGCTGAAGAGATGGCTCAGTGTTTAAGAGCACTGTCTGCTCTTCCAGAGGTCTTGAGTTCAACTCCCAGCAACCACATGGTGGCTCTTAGCCATCTATAATGAGATCTGGTGCCCTCTTCTGGTGTGCAGGCAGGCACATATGTAGATAGGAAGCTGTATATGTTATAAATAATAATAATAATAATAAAGTCTTTGGTTGCACACTACCAGTTGTTATGAGAATTTGGAAAGACAGAGAAATACTGCTATGTTACAACATCAGGGATTGGTGACCGCAGGCTGTCTACATACCTCTTGGTAGCTTTCAACACAGATAGGGCCACTTGTCATCAGAGACAGGATGCCAGAATTCTGAAGTTTTCTTTTGCCATTTGTCAGCCTTGACTTCTTAGGGTGTGTCTGACACACTTCGTGGATTGCTGAGCCATGGTTAACAAATGTTCTGTTAGAAAAATTTATACCACAGAGTTACATTCTGGTTTGGTCTGTTATTTCTCTGAAAGTATGTTGCAAGATGGAGGAATATTTTGCCTTTCACCTTGCCAGTCCCTGGGTTGAATGGGCAGTGGGACAGCTTCTGGGGAAGAGCTGCCATTAACGTCTTATCCTCACAACAGAGCGGTTCTGAATTACGCATCCCTTCCCTGCCATCCAGTTCCCTTTCTTTCTTTCTTGTGAGGGCGGTCTGGCTCTAAATCCACAACCTTTGCTATCACACGCTAATCCCAGAGTGTGAAACTGTTGGTTGTTGTAGAAATCTACTTTCTGCCCACATGGCAGCTCTCATTCCCACCACATGGGGGTTCAGAGTAAGTGTTGCTTACACCATGCTGCAGCCGTGAAGGTCCCTCCGGGCACTGTTGCTGTCTGAGGAGTGTGCATGAGAGGCCTGCAAGTGTCACACAGCACTCTGCTTCCCACTTCTTTTGCTGAGACCAGTCACATGGTCAGAGCCATCTGTGAAGGAAGCTACAGTTTTTGCCTTGCTGTGTTCCCAGGAATATGACAACATTGGATTGGTTTGTTGAGGCTTCCATAGTAAAAATACAAACGACTGGGTAGCCCAGCCAACAGAGGCTCATCTTTCCACTGCTTGCAGGTCTGGAAGTTTATGATCACGTTGTTGGCAGGGTTGGTCTCTCCTGAGACTTTTCTCCTTGGTTGAAGATGGTCACCTTCCTTAGGCCTCTGCTTTCTCTCCTCTGTGTGTGTGCGTCCCTGGTGTCACTTTCTACACTTAACTTGTTCTTTAAGGACACCAGTAAAGTTAGGCTGAGGCTCTAGGTTAATTTAACATCTTTAACAGCTTTATGTCCAAATCTAGTCAGTGTCATAGGTGTTCCTGTGGCTCAGGATATTAACACCCGCTCCTCACAAATGTGTTAGAGTACTGTGGATTATGGTGGAACAGGAAAGAGGTGAGGAGGAAGAGAAGTGAGGGAAGTGAGACTGGGAAAATGCTATCCCTGTGGACTTGTCCTCAGTGACCCATTTTCTCTGAGAAGTCCACCTGTCTCCTATTTTCTCCCATTCATAATATGAGTCTACCAAGGGATTAATCTATCTGTTAGGTCAGCGCCCTCTGGATCCAGTCATTTCCCAAAATCCCATTAGCAATCAAACTCCAAATATGCAGGGCTATGGGGGATAGTTCATATTCACACCGTAACAGTGCTAAACTCTTGTTACAATGGATCTGCCCTCCTCTTCTGGCCAGGTCTCATGATTCAGGCTGGCCTTGCTTGACCTTTCTTTGTAGTTGATGATTGGGTTGAGTTCCTGATCCTCCTGCCTTCATCTCTCAGGTGCTAGGAGTACAGACATATGCCACCACACCCAGTTCATAATGAAATTTCTTAATATGTCAAACACCCATTGATGTTTGTACTGTTTGCCCTGCTGTTTTTCAGTTTTCAGTCTTGGTAACACAGAGTATTGATTTGCATGTAATATTGTCCTTTGTAGTGCCTGTTGGTGACAAGTCTGTTTTGGTCTTAGGTGAACAGATTCTATAGTTTATATTATGCTTCTTTGAGTATGGAGTTAAATTTATCATGCTGTGTCAAGGCGGAAGGCTTTGTGAGCTTCTGCTCTGAGGCTTTACAGGCCAGGAAGTTTGGACTTTCCCCAGGATTGCACGCCATTGAGTAATTCCAGTAAATAGTTCTCTGTGCTCTTTGGAATCATTAGAAAAACTTGGGGTTAATTTATTTCATGTTGGTGTCTTTTGTTCTTAGTAGTTTTTGTGGCTTCTCTTTAATTCCTCTTCTCCCTTCTCCCCCCTGCCTCCATTCCCTGTTCCCTCCCCCTCCCTTCCCTGTTCCCTCCCCTCTCTCCTCCCTTGCCCTCCTCTCTCTTTCCTTCTCCCTCCCCACTTCTTGATCAAAGTTGCCTGTGCAGATTGGACTCTTTCCCTAATACGATAGACTCTGAGAATTTATTGATTTCAGATGATCGTGTTTGCCTTGATTTATTCAGAGAGCTACATTACAGAATCTTCCAGTAAGTAGTTAGTCTCTGTCATCTAGTTTAACCGAAGTGACTCTTTTTGAATTCAGCATTGAAGAGAAACCACAGGTATATCCTTTTGCTATGTGTCCGTAAGTTGTTGAAGCTATTTCTATTTTCAGAATTTAGTGACTTTCCTGGTAGCTTCTAATTTGAATGCTTTCAAACTACATCCCAGTGGGAATGTACTGAGGAAATCATGATTATGAAAAGATTCTATATGTTCATCAACATTTCAAAATAAATTTAAGATGAGCAAATACTGGCCTATGTCCGTGACCCTAGCACTTGGGGAAACACAGGCAGGAGGACCGGGTACCAGTTCAGTGCCATCTTTGACTGCATAGCAAGTTTGAGTTCAGCCTGTGAGACTCTTGACCCAAACACTGTTTATATGAGTGACAACCATGTGTGCTTACATCAAAGACAGGTTGTCTGTAGAATGCACAGTCACATTTGTAGTACAACCAAGGGATTTGAGGAGGTCTTCCACTAACCGGAAACACTCCTGTTCGTCCCACACAATAGTTAGTTGAACAGAAAATGGCATAATTAAAATATTCATGTGGCTTGTTTATTTATTTGGGCCATGAGATTGAACTGAGAGCCTCTTGCACACTAGGCAAGTGCTCTACCACTCAGCTACAGCCCTTGCCAGATGAGAGCTTTTAGCACTTTATTGCTTTTCTCACAAAGGACCCCCCCTCCCGCCCCAATCTCTCTATGCTCTTCTCAGTTAGCTCTGAACTCATGACAGATTAAAAAAGAATTTAAAAAAAATCTTCTCTTTTGCGTTGCATCCCCTGCCACCACTCCTCTCAGCTTCCCCTCCTCTCCCACCATCTCTCATGAGCCCTGCTTAGTTAGTTCTCTGGGCTGTGCTCTCATGTGTCCTTGACCTCTCTGGCTCCTACAGTCCTTTGGGGTTCCCATGGCGCCGCCTCGTGTTTGGGTGTAGGTCTCTGTAGTTGCTCCCATCAGTTGCTGGACTTGGCCCCTCTGATGGCAATTGGGCTAGGCACTGACCTATGAGCAAAGCGGAGTATTGTTAGGTGTCATTTCATTGACCTTTAAAATACTTATTTTTTTTCCCCTCAGTTTGAAAAAGCAGTCTTAATTTAAAATGAAAAAAAGAGAGCTGTGAATGACTTTCCTTTCAGATTTGGCCTGTGTGTGTGGGGTCAGGCACTAGGAGGTCGCTGGCTGCATCAGTGAATGAGTGGACATCTGAGTGATGACTGAGTGCTGACGTCCTGTCTTGGCAAAGGAATGGAAATAAATTCCCCAGTGGGGAGGAACTCAGGAACTTCACTAGAGGAACTCAATGTCCGTGAACCAGAAAGGACCAAGAAACATTTCATGAAGATAGTGTCCAATATTTCACTCGGTTCAGATCTTGCCAGGAAATGATTTTTCTCCCCTTGTTAATTTTTAAAAATATGTTTGGAAACGTAACAGTTCTGGCATGTTTTGTAAGTCCTATCAGTTTTTATAGATAAGTGATTAAATTTATAAAGCTGTGTTTCAGAATGGGGAAACCCAAGTGTACCTGGGAAACCCAAGTGTACCTGGGAAAACAAGAAACCCCTGTAACCCTCCTCCAGACCTACTACCCGAACTTTTGGTAGCCATTCCACTTTCTTCTGTACTTACGTTTTAGAAAATATCAAATTCTTATTTTGTTTTATCCTTGTGTTCAAGAGATTTAGCAGTTGACATTGGACTTTGCTATTATACAGTGTGAGACGTATGTATAAATTTTCTTATTCTCCGTCTTTGTCTCTGTCCTCTTGTGTCAGCTTGTCCTAAGCACAGATCTGTTTCCTGCAGTAGAAAAGATAGGTCAATTCACACGGAGCCTTCTTGGTTGGTAAGTAAGTAGGTCAGTCCATGGGGTTCCCCCCCCAAGTTATTCTAACTTTTCTGGTAATAAATATCAAACCATGTTTTGTAACTTAAAGCAAGATGTGATTATTCGAGAATACTTTTTTTTTTAAACAAAAACAGCATGTGGGTCTGGAGAAGATGACACAAGCAAGTGTGAAGACCAGAGTTCAGATTCCCAGCATTCATGTAAGGAGAAAGTCTGGTGGCATGTGCATCTATCACCCCAGTGCTGATGGTGATGAGACAGGGGGATTCCCGGAGCTTGCTGGCCAGCCAGCCTCCCCAGACAGTGAGTTCCAGGTCCAGTGAGTGGCCCCATGTTAAAACAACAACAACTAGTGTGGAGAGTGAAGGCATCAAACATTGACCTCTGACTTCTGCATGCAAGCATACGCAGCACCCTACCTCCATGTGTACACAAGCACATATACACATGCATAGATTACATGTGCACGTGTGCGCGCGCACACACACACACAAAGGGTCATATGACATTTGTTAGAGATGAGATAAAGCAAATAACAGAAAATTAAGATAGCCTGTGATTGCTTAGTTTAGCTAGAAATCCTGTTAACATTTGTATCTTTTTATTTTCCAGCCTTTGTTCAATACAGTTGTACAGTGTTGGCATTGAGAGGTTGCGTGTTTTTTCCCTCACCACTCAGTGTGATATAGGTATTTGGTGTGACCTTGAAGAACTCTGTCCACATGACTTAGTGGCTTTATAGAACATTCTTTTTCAAATTCTCAGAATGCTTACCTTTTTATTCAATGTTGGAATTTTTAGCTTACATCCTCTTTTTGTCAGTTAACAAAACAATGCTCTGACAACATTTCCTGCATAATTTCTATGTCTGCATCTTCATTTTCTTCTCCAAAATAACAAGGTTTTTAAGACTAAAACTAATGTAGGGGGATGAATTCTGGTGCTTCTTCCTGCCAGTTTACAAACACCCAACTAACTCGTTTCTTGAAAGATTTTGCTGTTCATAATCTCATCAAGAGATTGTCCAGTTAGTTGTTTCATTTCAGTAAGAAGTATAATACTTTTTATTTATTAGCATATGTAAGCTGTGCATATTTCTATATGTGCATATAATGTATTTTCACCATATTTACCTCTTCATTAACGACTCTTAGCTCTCTACCATCTGCTTCCCCACCGTATGTCTATTCTAGTATAGTTTTTAACTCATAGTTTGAGAAGCCAAAACATTTCGCACTTTCTGTACTTATATTTTTCTAATTCTCCTGAGTGGTAAGCATTTGTTTCTTTTCTTTTTTTGCTTTTTTTTTTTTTTTTAAATCATTTGTTTATATTCTTAGTTGTCTATTAAGTTCTTTTTAAAATGATTCAAAAACAATTTTCCTTTAATTTTCAAGTTATTTCTCTCTCTCTCTCTCTCTCTCTCTCTCTCTCTCTCTCTCTCTCTCTCTGTGTGTGTGCGCGTGTGCAGGAGATAGCCACTGGCCCCCTTGAAGTTGGAGTTCCAGGCAGTTGTGAGCTGCCTGATGTGGGTGTCAAACTCGGGCTCTTTGCAAGAACAGTATGGGCTCTTAACCACTGAACCACCTCTTCAGCCCAGCCCTCTCTTAAGATGTTAATATTTTTATTTTAATTTGTGTGAAATAGAATATTTTTCACTTGTTTTCTTTTTGCTTCCTCCCACAATTTATTTATTTGAGACAGGATCTTAGTGTCTATACCTTGCTGACCTGAAACAACTCTTTATGTGAACTAGTCAGGCCTTTAAAAAGTATGTGTATGTGTGTGTGTGTGCATGTGTGCATGAGCGTGCACGTGTGCATGTCTGTGTGTCTCTGTATCTCTCTCTTTTTGTGTGCAGGTATCCATATGCTCACAGCGGCTAGAAGAGGGAGCTGGATTCCCTGGAACTGGAATTATTTAAGTTGGCTGGTGCTCTTTTTGTACTTTTCCTTATTACTTTAAATTCAGGAAATCCTTTTTTAAGCCCACATACTAGAAAGAAATTCTAAAATGTTTGCCTTCCCTCTTTCTCTTTCTGTGTCAGCACTCATACAATTACTTTGTAGGCTTCTGCCTTTTCCAAACCTGCTTTATTTGAACCTCTTTAATGCCTACACCTCCCATCCCACCTACCTACCCTAGCTAGGAGAGAAAAGAGGTTAATGGGAACAGGAGAAGCAGATCTTTTTACATTCAGTTCCTGGGAGAGATTCCCCTGGCGTAGTCGGCAGGATTTCAGCAGACCAGCAATTCAACCAAAGTTGCTGCTGGAACCTGGAACAGCAGCTGGAAACCAGAGCCCAAAGCGTTCTCTGGAGCGGTTCTCTCTAGGAGTGTCTAAGAGTGGAGCAATGAGCAGCCAAACAATACCAAGATGCAAAAAGCCCACCCTCCTGTTTTGGGTATATATATATATATATATATCTTCTCTCAGAGTCTTTACTAAGATGTGTTTCAGCTGACAAAACCAAGCCCCCACATGAGGTGGTTTATCTTCTAGTGGATAAACATCACCTGGTCTCTCACAAATCTGTTCCCCATCCCACACTTGGGATCAAAACAAAAACGTGTACATCCACTACATATCCCCCTTTCTATTAAAAAATAGTAAACTATATACAATAAAACAATTATGAGAATTAGCCAGTAAAAGTTACATTTACAAGGACCAGTTCATTTGTATTTGACAATCTTGGAGAAATTGTTCCACTGTCTGTCCTATCCCTACTGAGTCTTATCACAGTGTCCAAAGTTTTCCTGAATCATTTTATTATAATTTACATTTATCAACCTCTAAACATGTTTTTAGCCTTTAAACTAACACTTATAGCAACACTATGGTTATCTAATCCTCAACCCCATCTTCTAGTCTTCAACCCAATACTTCCAAATACTATCTTTATGAAGGAAATGTAGGCAGGCAACTTCCAAAAGTATAGACAGGACACAGAGAGTTAACTGTTTGGACAGTCACAGGTTTTTCTCTATCGTTGGGGCATCCAGTCTTCAGCCCGCCAGCCCAAAATATCTGACAGACTGTTCTGTGAAGCAGGAATTTTGAAGGACTGGCCCACCTAGTCTCTGCGAAGCTGGACAGCCAATTTCTTGGTGTCCTGCTTGGTCACAGTTTGGACAGTCAGTCTGCTCTCAGCAGTAGAGATGAGAACAGTTAGTGGCTGCTCTGCCACACTTGTTTCTTTGACGCCCATCATCTCCATTGAAGTAGATTGGCGTGCTGCCAGGAGCAGAGGTTTCTCTCAGTCAGAAAAGCCCTTTGTTATTAAATGCCATACTCTGTAGATTTCTGAAGTGTTTGAATACCATCTGTTTACTATAATATATATTCATGTCTATGGGTCTATATATGTATGTGTCCATGTTTGACTTATCTCAATATATCTAAACAGCGCATAGCTAAAAACAAGCAATGATTGTCTGTTGCTTAATCTTGAAAAGATATACAAGAAACTAAATAAGGCTTCTTCTGTAATTAACTAAACTAGTATCAAACAAGACTACAAATAAGATTTGTATGTGACTAACTACTAACTTGTATCTCCAACCATCCCGAACAGTTTGTATATGGCTTCTATATGGTGAGCCTCCAGCTGCTCTTGTACCTGTTCTTGAAGTGCCTGCAGTTTTTCTTTTGTTATGGGCCGCTGCTCTTGCCACACAGGTCTCTTTGATATCCATTTTAGGGGCAAGGCTGTTGGTATGTCAGCAGTGGCCCTTTTTATATAATTGGAAACTCAATGCCTGTGTAGTTCTGTGTTTGGGCCATGGGCACAGCCTGTGATTGCCCTGGACTACACACATCAGTACGTTCCCCAGGAGAATCTACCATCTCACCCCTAGTTTCATCACTGTCTGTCTCTGGGATTGCAGGAATATTAATTTGAGTACCCCATTGCTGTAAAAGATCCCTTCCCCATAAATTTATGGGTATGTCAGCCACATAGGGTCTCAGCTTCATTGTTTGCCCTTCTGGTCCCACACACTTAATCCGCCATACACTTTGTCTTATTTGAGATAATTTACCGATTCCTGTAAATTGTGTATAAACCTTCTGAAGTGGGCAATCTTGGCTTCCAAGGATCGTGACATCTGCTCCTCTGTTCACCAAACCTTCTAGTTCAACACCGTTCATTTGTACCATTAATTTAGGTCTCTGATTATTAACCATTGTTTGCCAGAACACACACCTTCCAGTACTCCCAAATGCACCTGTTCTTTCTACTGGAGCGGCTTTGCCCTTGATGTAAGGAAACAGCAACAGATGAGCAAGTCTATCCCTATATTAATTTGCATGTCCTTCTTTACATATGCCGTGATTTTAATTGCTTCCTTAAAATCCCCATCTGTAATACTGGGATGCACAATAAAGCCTTGAGAAGTTAATCCACTTCTTCCTAAGATTATTCCTACTGTCCCTGAAGGTAAAGGACCATAGACACCAGTGCTTATTTTGTAACATTCAACCTATGGGGATGGTGTAAGAGATTTATCTGAGGCCAGATCCAAAGCTGCGCTGCCTTCAGTAGCATGCATTAAATCATTGATACCTAGTCTTTGTTTTCCTGCAAGTTTGTTACCTCTTGGCTGACTAAAGAAAGACTGCTCATACTGTTCGCTGGGGGGCCTCGAGCTAACAGGCCTCTCCTTTCATTTTCTGATGGTAAGAGATTACCTCATACAACTTTCTTGGATTACAATCCCTAGACCAATGCTTTCCCTTGCGATAATGGCTACAATATTCTGGAAGTCTTGGCATATTATTACCATCATGGCCTTGTGCTCTTCTACAAGTGCCATTTACTCTAAAGTGAGTGCACTTGTTATTTTGAGATCTGGAACTTTTAACCTTACAGTTTCTTTGCGAATGCCCCAATTTACCACAATTAAAGCACTGGGTGTTTTGATATCTGAGACCTCTAGCTATAGCTTGTCCTGTGATACTGTTTTGATGCTCCTGAGAGCTAATGTTAACTGTCTCTCTTAACCATTCATCTAATGGGCTCCTCGTGCTTTTAATGATCTACTTGCTCTCTTACATTATTCAGTATTTGCATTCTCATACGCCATGATCCGTGTCAAGGCCTGTCTGGTCTCAGGGTCTGACGTGGATCTAATCAAGAGCTGAACCCAGTCTCTGAAAGAATTCTGTGGCGGCTTCTCCAGGTCCTTGAAATACCTTAGTAAACGAAGCAGACCAGCAATTTAACCAAAGTTTCTGCTGGAACCTGGAACAGCAGTTGGAACCTGGAGCCCCGAAGTGTTCTCTGGAGCTGTTCTCCTAGGAGCGTCTCGAAGTAGAGAGATGAACAACCAAACAACACCAATACCCAAAAAGCCCCGTCTCCTGTTCTGGGCTCGGAATCTCTACTAAAATGTGTTTCAGCTGGCAAAACCAAAGGCTCTGCATAAGGCGGTTCCTCTTCTAGTGGATAGACATCACCTGATCTCTCACAAGCAGTTCCCTATCCCAGCACTTTGGATCAAAACAAAAACATGTGTACATCCACTGTATTACTTATTGTCTACCTGAGCTTTAGTTAAAATATGATGTTCAGTTTGAGTAGAAAACTTACCCCAAACCCAACTAGACCATCTGTTGCTCCTTTTTTCCTTTATTTTTTGATACTGTGTTTATCATGCAGTTAAATTTTGGTCATATTAGGCTGTTACAATAAGATACTGTGTTGAAATCGCCTTCTCAGTGTTTCTTCCTCTTGACCTATTCTTTTGAGGATCTGCTCATTTGGACTTCTCTTCACTATATCTGCTTCTCTTTTGGCTACATTTTCCCCCTTCTGCTTTCAATTTTCATTTTTTGCAGTTTCCAGAATGAAAAAAAAATTAATCCACATGTGAGTGCTTGCAGGCAGTGGCACTGTTCTCTCCTCCATTGTATTCCCTGTAGCCCTTATTGAGATTTCTTAATTTTAAAAGTAGGACATTTGGGAGATAAGCAAAATTAAAGAGAAGAAAATAAATTAGCCTTACCACTTAAATAGGCTCTGATATTGGCAAATGCTACACAATGGAATTTATTACAAGTTGTGGTATGGGATATCTTACATATGCATATAAAAAGTAGGTATATGTATTTAATACTTACATATTCTGTTATGTGCTTCAAAATTGCATTTTAACTCTTTTAAGTGTATGTGTGTATGGGGGTAAGGGGTATTTGAGTACTCAGGTGTACAAGTGTTCTTCTTCTGTCGTATGAGTTCCAGGGATCAAACTTGGGTCATCAGATTTGACGGCAAGTGCTCTTATCCACTGAGCCATCTTACCAAGTTTGCTGTGTGCTTCCCCCCCACCCCCAAGACAGGGTTTCTCTGTAGCCTTGGCTGTCTTGGACTCTCTTTATAGACTAGGCTGGCCTCAAACTCACAGAGATCTGCCTGCTGCTGCCTCTCCCAGTGCTGGGATTAAAGGCATGTGCCACATGTGTACTTTTTGCCTTGTGAGCATTTGTGGTCTTTTTGTTTGTTGTTTGTTTGTTTGTTTGTTTGGCATTGGAGGTTGAATCCATGGCCTCAGGCACACTAAACAATTGGCTAACCTCCGTATCTATAGTTCTAGGCCAAATGTTATATTTTTAAATATTCTGTTGTGGCTATAAGTGTGTTCAAGACATAAGTTATATTTTTGGGGGAGGAAGATGTGATTTTTGTTGTTGTTGTTGTTGTTTGTTTTTGTTTTTCGAGACAGGGTTTCTCTGTGTAGCCTTGGCTGTCCTGGACTTGCTTTGTAGACCAGGCTGGCCTCTGCCTCATGGAAGGTGTGATTTAAGAGAGGGTCTCTAATAGCCCAGGCTGATCTTGAACTCACCCCTACTGTACAAGTAGTTAGATTATAGGCAATGTGTCCCCATACCTGGCTGGGTTTTCAGATGGTTCTGGTGGTACCCTATGGTCTTTACCCTAAGTAAGTACTTGGTGTGAAATAATATGCCATTGTCTCAAAAGTGAATTTCATGATAATAAAAACCGAACCGCCTAAATTATATGATGGCACCAGTGTGCATAGGTGGTTTTTATAAGACTGTGCCAGCAGTTGCCAAATGTAAAGGCTGAATAAAAAAATTAGAGAAGACAGATTACACACTCTCTGTGTTTTATAAGGAGCCTGAGAGCTTAGGCCACATGAAGCCTTTCACTGTGGTAGCTTTCAAGTTCCTTGAAGATAGAAAAGAATGTGGCATTACCGTAGCAGAACAAATTAGTTGGATGCTGAATAAAGATTTAGACTTCAGTAGCCGCAGTTGCCGTTTAGCCAGAAGCCAGAGAGAGTCATCCTACACCTCAAGCAGCTGTGTTAGGTCTGTGGGCCCAAGTCTGGAGGGCGCAAATAAGGCAGGAGTACGGGCTGTAATAAGAAGGTGGCCGATTTCAGCAGCGGCCCTGGATAGAAGGACAGAAAGTGATGACAGCACACATCTGGAGAGTGCAGGCGAGCACTTCAGATCTGCTCCATGTGGAAGCAGCCACTGTGAATCATAGTTACCAGCCTCTGAGAAGTACGGGATTCCTCATGGGAATGGCCCTGGATATTTGTACGCTTTGCCTTAGGCTCAGTGAAGTGTTCAAGGTGCCTCTGTTTACTACTTGAGGAGAGAAGGGGGAAGGAATATAGTCAAGTTGTTTGGAAAACCGCTAGAGCTAGCCAGAACTTTGTGTGTGTGTGTGTGTGTGTGTGTGTGGGTGGTGGTGGTGGAGGGGGATGACTCTTGATTCTTGTTTGTTTATGGAGACTCAGAAGAGAAAGCCCTATCATTTAAGGAAGCCTCTGGTAGCTAGTCCAGTGTTGCTGAGGTGGATGGCCAGAGGTGAAGCCAAGAGCGGGAGTGTTAGAAAGAACTGTTCACCCAGGGGGAGCAAGCCTTCAGAAAGGAGGATTTGGACTTTACCTTGCTTGAAGTCTGTACAAAAAAGATTGAGGCAATCCCCCAAACACCCACATATATCTTTATAATTGTTTTCATATGTGCTACAAATAGATATTATTTGTCCTTTTGGAATGTATCTCAGTCAAGCATTTTGATAATGAGATGATTTTAATAGAAATGTAATGTTTAATTGCTGTCAGTGTGTAAGTAGTATTTTTACTAAAAACCTGTAAATATAAAGTTGAAAGTGAAGAAGAGATGGGCGTGAGGTTGTTGGTGCCTTTCTTCTGTTCCACCAACCTTATAAGCGTATCTCCTTTCTCTTTTGGTTCAGATCTTTGTTGGGGAGTTGACTAGCAGTGGCTCTCACTGTTTCTCCTAATGCTGTGACCATTTAGTATAGTCCGTGTAGCCTTGTCCTGTAGCCTTGTCCACCTGTAGCCTTGGCTGTCCTGGATTCATTCTGTAGACCAGGCTGGCCTCGAACTCCCAGAGATCTGCCTGCCCCTGCCTCCCTGGCCTCGAACTCCCAGAGATCTGCCTGCCCCTGCCTCCCTGAGTGCTGGGATCACTGGCATGCAGCACCACGCCTGGCTTCCATAAAATTATTTTTGTTGCTACCTCATAACTGTAATTTTGCTACTGCTACGAATCATAACGTGGATATCCAATATGCAGGGTGTCTGGCATGTGACCCATGTGTAGAGGTCGTTTGACCCCCCTAAAGGGGTCATGAGCCACAGCTTGAGAACTGCTGCTGTGTAAGACCTAGCAAGCCTCCTAAAACACATTGTGAAATTAAACAGTGAAATGGGCATGAGTAGAATGCATCCCATGATAACCGGGAACATGGCTGTTTATCGACCTCTGCACTCCCAGCACCAGGTATAGATAGGATTGACTTGACAGGCCGAGGGTCAATAGTTGGGGATAAAAGTACGGGAGTGCGTGCCAACCCTTTGTTGCCACGCAGTGCTACAGTGTTTACTGTAGACGTTGCTTTCTGGTCTCTTCTCGTTGCTGTCCTGCATTAGGTGAAGGTGGGCAATGAGTTGGAAAACCTGGTGACATTTGCTAAGAGGAATGGAAATATTCTGTTTTGTAATTCATAAATTAGTACCGAACGTACTCCTGATAATGTGTGACCTTTGTGAATTGTTGGGTTTGGGTGAACATAGTTTCCATAATGGCTTATTTTATGTATTCTTTTTTTTTTTTTTTAAACAAGTAAAATCTCTCAGTACGTGGTCCTGGGTGTAAGCCAGCTGCAGAGAACATGGCTGAGATGGTTCAGGCCGAGCATGTGGTGAGCCTTGCCTGCCGGCTCAGCGGTGCCCTCTTCGCAGCCCACACATACATCTTTTCTGGAGGAGGAGGAGGGGGAGGAGGGGGAGGAGGAGAAGGAGGAGGAGGAGGAAGGCTGGGCTCCCTTGTGCTCTAGCCTGAGGACTAAATTGTAAAGAACAGAATTCTCATGGAATCTAGCCTTGAATGCCCAGAGACCACTGTGGCAGTTCCCAGAGACTACTGTTGCAGTTAGGAAAAAAACCCAAAAAAACGATTTATACCGTTGTCTTTGATTTCATCAGGTAAGAAAGCTCCTGTTTTATTTAGTAAGGAAATGATTGAATCAATGAAGGAAGGCTCCGTCGTTGTGGATTTGGCTGCCGAGGCTGGCGGAAACTTCGAAACCACTAAGCCGGGAGAACTGTATGTTCATAAGGTACAGCAAGAAAGCATTTTATCACTTGACATTCTGATAGCTAGTATCTAATCCTTTGAGAATTTAGTACACACATACAGTGTATTTAGGTCATATTGAATCTACTTCTTCCCCTAGCACTTCCTGGGTCTTGTCCACCCCTCAGTTGAGGGTCTTTTTCCCCTCTCCCTTTTAAAATTTCTTTTATAGTGTTGGGAGTCCCACCCAGGGCCTCATGCGTGATATGCAAGTATTCTGTACAGAATTGTACCCCAAGTCCTCTGTAAGGGGTGTATTTCTTTAAGTATTTGGGGAGATTGAAGTCTGAAAGTTTAAAACTTAAAAAAATAACATAAAAAATAAACAAAAACCCCCCACGAAATCCTGGAAAAAGATTTACAAAATGGGCATAATTGAAACTCATTTTGAAATATGTATTTCTGTTTGTAAATATATACGCATATATAGCTACAAAGATATGTACTTTTTAAACCAAGCTTGATGTGCATGAGCGTTGTTCAAGAGACAGTGTTAAGTGCAGGGCGTCAACCTTTGTGACGGTATGCTTTTCCATTTAGGGAGTTACTCACATTGGCTACACGGACCTTCCCAGCCGGATGGCCACCCAGGCCAGCACTCTGTACTCTAACAATGTCACCAAACTCCTGAAGGCCGTCAGCCCCGACAAGGACAATTTTTATTTTGAAGTGAAGGATGATTTTGACTTTGGCACCATGAGTCATGTTATTCGAGGAACCGTGGTGATGAAGGTAAGAGGCCCCTTTCTTCCTGCACTCATTCATTTATATATTTATTTTATGTGCATTGTGTCTTGCCTGCAGGCATGTCTGTGTGAGGGTATTGGGACTATGAGTTACAGGCAGCTGTGAGCTGCCATGTGGGTGCTGGCAGCTGAACCCACGTCCTCTGGAAGAACGTTTTCCTCTCAGCCCTCTCCCTGCATTCTTAATGTAACTTGGATTCGGGATTTCTGCTCATGGGAAGGATTTCATTCTGGACTAGAGACATCTTTAACAGAGTGTTGGGCATGCCAGTGGAAGTTGTTGGAGAGTAGAGAAGGATTTGAGAAAAGCGTTTCAGGGACTCAGGTGTGCATGAGTCGCTGAAAACACGCATCACTTTTGGACAACAGAGACATGTTTTCCAAACAGTAAAAATGAATTGTTCTCCTCATAGACCCCCTTTTGAAGGTATGAGCAGCCTTCTTTATATAAGCCCCAGACACATAAAGATGACATATGCATGACAGGAGCACTATGCAGTTGCGTGCCCATTTTGTAAATTATATGAATTTATATGCACTAAAGTTATTTTTACACAGAACAGGTTTTTTTCCCCAATATGAGCTGTTATCTGTAAGTCATTTTGAAATGCCAGTTTGCTTTTAAAAATACTATTTTCTAATATTGGTTAGGATGGCAATGTGATTTTCCCAGCTCCTACACCCAAAAATATTCCTGAAGAAGCCCCGGTAAAGCAGAAGACCGTGGCTGAACTGGACGCAGAGAAAGCAGGCACCGTCTCCATGTACACGAAGACGCTGACGACGGCATCCATGTATGCGGCAGGTGAGGAGCCCATCTGTTAAGACGCGGCACTGATTGAGTTTTGTATGTAGGGTGTTAGTTGTCTTGACTGGTAAATGGGACACTGTTGCCATTCTTTGGATTCTGTGGTACTGGGCCTGACAGGTCTGGCTTTACTGATTACCCAAAATAACACAGGCACTGTGTTAAGTCCTGGCGTGAAATAACATAGAGGGTATTGATAAAGTTTTACAGAAAACATCTTCAATATAGTCATCAATATCACACACACCAAAGCCGTAGAGTAACGGTGAGGGTCAGGGTGTGCTGGTGAATCTCTTTGCTTTGTAAAGCATTAGTTGTGGCAATCTGTTTAAAGGGTAAGACTGAAGAACCAAAAGCTTGTTTGAATTATAAATAGCATGAGTTAAGTGATAGTCTTGCATATTAGACTAATATTCTAGTTACCTACTAAGAGTCTCGGACAGCCAAGGCTACACAGAGAAACCCTGTCTCGAAAAACAAAACAAAAAAAATGAAGCTTTAACATTTTAATTTTGATTTCTTTCTTTATAACTAACTGGTCACTAGCTCTTTTCTTTTCCTTTCTTTCTTTCTTTCTTTTTTTTTTTTTAACATTCACCTTTGTGAAACTAAAGAATTACTGTAAAACAGCGAGACATATTCGAGGGGCTGAAATGTGGGCAACTGCTTTCTTCCTCATAGAAGGAATTAAACACGCTTAGATCTGCTTAGCGTCAAAGAAAAAACCAAACAAAAGCAAACTCTAATGAATTAAGGGAGCAGCACCAGGCTTTCAGGATTCTTGTAGGCTCAGCATCCCCTAAATCCCCATGTGAGCCCAGATGTTTTAAAGCTAAATGTGTAACTCTCCTTGAGCAAAGAGTGAGGCTCAGCAGGATGCCTGAGGAGCATCTGCTGGTGCACTGTTGTGAGTCCACGGGGCAGGGTCCCTATTTGCACTCACTTGTTAAAAAAAAAAAAGCAGGACGGCAGACTTCCATCTCTCTCTAAGACGCAGAAGACAGTGGAGTAGGGCATATGCGATGATCTATTTTCCTGGGCTTCTGTTGTATTGACCACGTGAGGAGTTTCTGCTAGATAGTTAAAGAGTTGGTAAGAAAGCCTCCCTACATGATACACTCTCTGTGTCTTGGCCCAGCACGAGGCACTGTGGGTTTTGCTGAGTTAGCGCTTTCTGACTGTTAGTTTCAGAATAGGGGCTAGCATTTAGCGGGCAGCAGGCATTCTGACACATGCTTTCTACACCTTAGCTCATTTATGCCTCGTTAAAAGCTCAGTAGAGTGGGAGCGCTATCACACCTTTTTATAAGGTAAGGACACAGAGGGTTAGTGGTATTATGGATGAGGGCATTGAAACACAGAGAGGCACATAGCATGCCTATGATCAGGCCACTAGTGAGCAGCAGACTAAAGATTTTGCTGATGCAATCTGACTTAAGAAAATATGACTAGCCATAACCCTATATAATAGAGTGTCTTCTCATTAACTAGCAGGACAAAATATTTATCTCACTCTGTCCCCAGAGCACGACAGTCTACATGAAGTGTAGTTCAACTTGCTGGCTGGTGGTGGCACACATCTTTAATCACTGTAGGCAGAGGCAGGCGGATCTCTCAGTCTGAGGCCAGCCAGGTCTACAGAGTGAGTTTCAGGATAGCCCAGAGCTACACAGAGAAACCCTGTCTTGAAGAAAAAAGTCAACATAAAAGTAAAATCAATGTCAGTTTGTAGCTGTTCTTTCAACCATGCCAATGATAAAGCATTAGTTGCTGCTGAGAAATCAAGCCCACTTACTCAGGAAAGGGCACTTCCAGCTCCCCCCATAGCCCGGTGTCTTCGGTTTTACTGACCACTAAGTAACCCTTTTTTTTCTGTTGCAGAACAGCCATGCACATGTTTGTTATTAAAGAAGGCGATAATTAAAGATGTATGTTCAGAGCGGACTGTTTGTATTCTGCACATTCTTAATTTAATTTGTAGGGTTTTTTTCCTTCTTTCCTTTTCTTTGTAAAACTCTGTTTGCTGACTTGGTGTTGAGGCTGGAAGCTGCCTGTCCTGGGCCAGCAGTCCAGACCAGATTCAGGAGCAATTGCAAAATTTCTGTCCTGGGTGGGTGGAAGCCATATGTTTTGGGGAGGTGCTGGACTGAATGAAATCCTTCCTGGTCTTTGAAAAACCTTTCTTGCTCAGCCTCAACTGAGAGTGACACAGAGCTGGCCTCATAAAAGTCCTGTCTTGTAAAGGTTATGTCTTGCTTGAGTAGGAATTGCTTTGTAGGTCTTCTGTAGGCCTATAGTTCTGGATTAAAAATGCTTGTATAAACACATGTGACATGGTGAAACACATGTAAACAGTGAAACATAGGAGGACATAATAAGGCACAGGGAAATGTGTAAATTGTTATGAAGGTAACTCATAAATATTGCTAGATCTTTGCATTTCACTTTGGGGGAGTGGCCAGAAGGGTAGTAGATTTTTGTCTATAATTTCCCTTGCGTCTTACTGGCCAAATGTCTTTAAAATCTGCTTATTATTGGCAGAGGAACAGATTTTTAAGAGATTGACTCTTGTATAGAGTTGTGTGTAGTGGTGTGTGTGTGTGCGCGCACACACATGCACGCGTGTACTTTCATTTTTACTGAGGTCATTGCAGGCCATCTCACACAGTTTCCCTCTCCCTCTAGGTCTCACAGGAATGCTGGGGTTGGGCATTGTGTCCCCCAGTCTGGCCTTCTCTCAGATGGTGACCACTTTCGGCCTGGCCGGCATCATTGGTTACCACACAGTCTGGGGAGTGACCCCTGCTCTCCACTCGCCGCTGATGTCTGTGACTAATGCGATCTCAGGTTTGGTCTTCGCTTCTCTTCTCCTCTTAGGCTGTCGTAGGCCTTTCAGCTTTAGGAGTAGTTTTTAGTGAACTCTGTCAAGCTCATTTTCAAACCGTGACTCCCGGTGTCTGTGGCAGTTCTTGTAGTGACTTGGGGATTCCCACGGGTGAGCGGGCTTGTCAAGTCGGATGCCAGAGTATGTGTCAGCCCTTCCTGCGTCCCAGTACCAGCAGTGCAGGCTCATCAATGTTTCTCGCAGTTACCCTGCACTTTAAGAAAAGGAGCCTACTTATGGAATTTAAAAACCAGAGAGTGTTTCACATAATCGCTTGCAATACCCTCTAGGGTTTCTCTTTAGAGTCAACTAAACATTCAATCTAGCAAGGCTATAGTAGGCCGTATATGGCTTTGGTTGACCACGATGGTTAAGGAGCAGGGAACCAGCTTGCCAGGGAATGGTACCAGGCACCTTTCTTTGGTGAGAGGTTCTGCAAGGAGCTGTTCTCTTTGACCTGCACCAGTGGCTTAGATGTGAGGGGATGAGGCCGGTCTGGTTATCTAACATGACTGTGGGTGTGGTTATCTCCTGGAGTGTCCCAGGCATGTAGCTCCTGGGATTACTGCAGGGAGCACATCGAGTCTCAGAGAGTGCTGTATACAGGAAAGCTCAAATTGGTCACAACCTCATCGATATCTATAGATCAAGATTAGCTCCTTCCAGTTTGGTCGTAAGGTATCTATCCACAGTCACGTTTTCCTATAAGTGGTGCCCTAGTGACACTGCTGACTGGCCTCGATGACAACACAGGTAGGAAGTTGAAGGTCAGATCCTTATACCAAAGGAAGCCAAGTGTGCTGACTTCTGCCCACAGTCGTACTTCAAGTAAGGAAGACGTGCGGGCATGTCGCCCACGGTTTTGGTCAGGAAGACGGCTGGCTCCTACCATTTTAATGAAGACGTAAGAAGGCTGCCTTGTTTGACATTGGCTGTCTGCATTGGGTTTTGAGAGGTTTCTATACGTATTCACTATGGTGATGTTTCCTTTCTAGGACTGACTGCGGTCGGTGGGTTGGCGTTGATGGGAGGGCATCTTTACCCTGCCACCACGCCCCAGAGCCTTGCTGCTCTTGCTACGTTTATATCGTCAGTCAACATTGCAGGTAGGAGGAAGAGCGAAGAGTTCAGACCACTGCTTTTTGGCAAACAGGAAGCAAATACCAAGTTGTGTAAAGTGAGCTTCTGAGTTTAAGCATTTAACTATCCCTTTAAAAATGACTTCTTTCAGGCAAGCGTTTCTTTTTGAAGGAAAGTCAAGTATTTTGCCTATGCGTAATGGCTAGAAGCTGTACTGTTACCAGTTGATACCAGTCCCTCCATACCCCCAGCCACCTAACGATGATGTCTTTGCTAGAAGCTGACTGGGAAGTCGTGGATTGCGTAGCTGTGGCTTACGTCGACTTCCACTATCACTGTGACATCTGTAAATGAGAATAACTGCAGACAGAATTTTAGTCTTTTGCCTTATCACAAACGTTGTTTGTTCCTGATAACTGAAAGGCTAGCATATCGCGCGTGACACTCACTTGATGCTATTTTGTAGCTAAACATTCCTTAATGTGTCCAAGAAACCTGGTATGTATTGCTACAGTATTTTTTTTTTTTTCTTTTATCGTTTGTTACAGAGTTTGATAGAGTAACCTATCAGAGAAAAATACTGACTTTTGGTCCTTTGTATTTTCAAGCTTTTAAATGGCCATTTACTTTTAGTCATGCAGAAACGGTTGGCCCTGCATTCCGATAGTTTTCTTCCTAAATGTATTTAGGGTTCCTCGTATTTCATCCACCCTAAGGGAACTGGCTTTAACCATAGAATCACTTTTGCTTTTGAGGTTCAGAAATATTATTTGAAATAATAGTTGTCATTTTTTGTGACACTTGGTGATAAAGGTATACTTAAAGCAAAGATATTGTAGCATGTGAAAAAAAGTCACGCTGTCCGATGTGAACTTCTCGCTGTTTTGTGTTTCTCTTGCTACGGTAAGGTGGCTTTCTGGTGACTCAGAGAATGTTGGACATGTTCAAGCGACCCACGGATCCTCCAGAGTACAACTACCTGTATCTGCTCCCTGGTGGCGCCTTTGTGGGTGGATATTTAGCTGCCCTGTACAGCGGCTATAACATCGAAGAAGTAAGAGGCCTTTGGAAGTTTTCCTCCCCACTGCTGCGCCTTTCTCCCTTTTAGAATTAATGTCACGAGCAGAATTCAAACTATTGAGAGAATACGCAACTTTACCAGCAAATATGGTAACAGCCTGGAAATGACCCGTTGAAACAGAGCATCCCGAGGTCTTAAGGAGGAGGAGCTCTGTGGGTTGACTTGTTAGTTTTTAAGTTTTTCAGGAGTAGGAAGAGCCGAGAAGGCTTTAGAACCTTCCTTGTGTGCCTGCCTGGATTGTTGTAAGGAGGCAGTAGAGTAGCCAGTAATCAATTTGAAAATGCTTACACTTTTCCTCTCTTCAAACATAGTGCAGTCACCTCTTGTTAACAAGAGATGCTATGCGGTGCACTTCATGAGAACATAGAATGAAACTTTTCACATTGTAGGGCAGTGGTTCTCCACCTTGCAAATGCTGCAACCCTTTAATACAGTTCTGCTTGTTGAGGTGACTCCCAAACATAAAATTATTTTTTGTTATTACTTTGTAACTATAATTTCCCCACTGTTGTGTACCTTACAAGATGGGCTCCAGGAAAGTGAGAAACCTTTTTGCAAAGCACCTGATAAAGGATGCATGAGATTGTCCCCCAAAGGGTGCAAGAGATTGTCCCCCAAAGGATGCAAGAGATTGTCCCCGGCCGCCCACGTAAGCGAACATGTGAGCGCGCTCAGTTGTATGCTGGGTAATAAGAAGGAGTGCTCGGATTGAACTTAGGCAGTTCCTAGGTGAAACAGAAAAGGAGCCGGGACGTTGCACGCTTCACATTTCGTTCTAGCGACTGGCGCTGGATCTCGCCTTCTCTGACAGCAGAGAAACCGGGTCTATCTTGGTTTCATCTGGGTTCGCAGTATGCAGGATTAATGGGGTGACGAGACCTTTTTTTTTTTTTTTTTTTTTTTTTTTTGGAGAAGAATTGATGCAGCGAGTCAAGAGGCTCAGCCTGGACTCCAGACTTCCTCCTTATGCTCTCGCCTTGGGGAAGCCATGTGCCCTCCTAAAGCTCCACCTGCTCCTTTATAACGTGCGGGCAGGGACTCTTCCTTTCTCACGTGGCTTTCCTGAGACTGAGGCGGCAGCCTAAGTAAGGCATAGACACAATTCTTGGTACCAGTGACACGGACTGGCTACCTCATACCATTTAGGCACGTTTTATATTGTCTTAAAATCTAACGATAATCCCGCTTAAATCCAGCTACTGTTATATATTTGTGTATGCTGTCGAATCCAGAAGAAAGCCAATTTGTGTAAGTGGCGTGAGCACAATTTAAAGTATGCAGTGCGTTTACATTCCTAGGGGATAGGAAAATATTTTGAAATGCTAACAGTAGAGTTCAAGCCTATTTGGACTGTCTGAATTTAAATTGCCCTTGAGAATCGTGTTCCTCTCCAGGAAGAGAGGTCTTCCCTGAGCCAACAGACGGAAGGTTTTAATAATCTCCTCCTCTTCTTTCCTTTGAAAAGATCATGTACCTAGGGTCAGGCCTGTGCTGCGTCGGCGCCCTTGGCGGCCTTTCCACTCAGGGAACAGCCCGGCTCGGCAACGCCCTGGGCATGATTGGGGTTGCAGGAGGCCTGGCAGCCACACTCGGAGGCCTGAAACCAGATCCACAGCTGTTGGCTCAGATGTCCGGAGCGATGGCTATGGGTGGCACCATTGGTAAGCACTTGTGGGCTTCAATTCAGCCTTCATACGTGCTCACCGTCTTTCATATGTCTGAAGTGAGTCAGGCTTGGAGACTAAAGATTAAAGAGTGCTTAAAGCCCAAGGCTTTATTTTGAGGGGCGCATTGTTAGGAAGAGTCTTCTGTGTGTAAACACCACAGAGTTTATTCTTACTCAGATACCAACGTTTCAAAACACGGGGAAGTGTCAACGCAGTTAACGAGTGGGGTTAAAAAAATCCCGTATGGCATGAAAGTGTTATTCCTTTCATTGGCTGTGTCCAGCTTTACTGTCGTAGGATGGGGATTGGGATGCTGATATGTAGGCTCATTTTTCTGCCCCGCTGACTATAAACAGCAGTAGCAGGCTCCGTTCCTAAGTGTTAAACATTCAAACAACACGTGACTGAGCAGAAAACCGCTGTTTTAATCTTCCCCAGTGTTACTGGAGCTCTTGTCAAGCTTTCAGGAATTTTGTGGGCTGGTTTTAAAACTGAACCATTGCTAAAAATTAAGAAAACTAGGTGGTGGTGGTGCACGCCTTTAACCCTAGCACTCGGGAGGCTGAGGCAGGCAGATCTCTGTGAGTTGGAAGGCAGCCTGGTCTACAGAGTGAGTTCCAGGATGGCCAGGACTCTAAATTGAAACACTGTCTCAAATAAACAAAACAAAACAAAAACCCCAACCCCCAACAAACAAACAAAGAAAAAAGATTAAATAAACTTAAATGAGAAACAAAGTTAATGCTAACAACATATACCTCCTTGTAACGAATTACTTTGAAATGAATGTATTATACTTTCTAATATGCCCTTGAAATAGCAGGATGTTAGAATTTATTCCCCATTTTCCATTCAATGATATAACATTGGCAGGTTGAAATTTTTTTTGGCAGAAGTACTGACAAATTATAAATCTTCTGTTTCTTTTCTAGACCTAAGAAAGTGATGGGAAAGATTTAATATAGTTTCAGCTTAAAATATGACTATGGTGGCTACACTGTGTTAAGCACAAAAATAAACATATTCTTCCTGTGTTTGAAAACTGTTACCATAGTTAGTGAAGAAGTCCCCTACATGGTTGTTATGGGAGCCAAGTTTACACGTGAATGTTGTGGTCCACAGCACAGACGTAGCTTTTCTTTCATTATACCTATAAATGTAAATAAAATATTTACTAATGTTTATGTGGGAGGTGTGGTTAGCAGTTGAAAATTCTAGGTTTGGGACAGGTTACAAGAATTTAGGAAAAATGAACAAAGTCATGCCCTGAAAAGTCAGTAAACTTTTTGGAACTTGGAATAAAGAATACTGCGTGTTGGGGCTGGAGAGCTGGTGCAGAGCTTGCCCTGCTATTCGGAGGACCCGAGCTCAGTTCCCAGCACTCACATTAGGCAGCTCACAACTGCCTGCAACTCAGGCCCAGGGGATCTGATGCTCTCTTCTGGCCTCTGTGAGTCTCCACTACCCCCACTATCGTATATTTTATTGATTGGAAGTTACACCACTCACTTTTATATAAATCATACATGTACCCTCCCCTTCAGTGATCTGGTCGCAAAGTCTTTCCCAGGAGAGTATTTGCCCCAGGAAAGCCACGAGTCCTTTAGTAACAACTCTAAGACAGACATTTGACAGGAAAATTGTTGCGCTGTCGTTACCTGGAGGGAAATTGCTTACACACGATCTTAAACAAGTTCAAATCCCCACTCCTTCTACCTCTGTGGAAAATCCTTCAGAATTAGAGAATTTATTACCCAGAAGTTTTCCTTAGTTTTGGCCTTAGCTCTACTTGTCTGAAAACCTAGGCTTAATTTTGTTTTCTTCAAAGTTCCATCTGTTAAGTGTATGCGTAGCTGTAAGCACTGGCTATACCTTCCCTTTTCATTCGGGGGGCGGGGTGGGGGGGACTCATAAAGAGACCTAACAGGAGCTTTAAGTAACCTTTATAAGCTTTTGTCTTGGGGTGTGTTTGGAGTTTGGGAGAGGAGGCACACATTGTTGCTGTACACTGTTATTTGATGTTGCTTAGATGAGGTGAAAAACAAGCTGTTTCGACATGATATGTCTATAGACTATTTTTTCCTTCTATGCTGTCCTTGTAGGGAACCAGGTAATTGTTCACTTGTGACCATGAAGCAATCCCTGTTTTTATAGTTGTTCTCTAGAGGCCTGTCAGGGTTAGTTTCTCTTTGACCTTTGTTTTCCCGACAGGATTGGCCATTGCGAAGCGCATCCAGATTTCCGACTTGCCTCAGCTGGTCGCTGCTTTCCACAGTTTAGTGGGGTTGGCAGCTGTGCTGACCTGCACGGCCGAGTACATTGTAGAATATCCACATTTTGCAATGGATGCAACATCAAATCTCACAAAGATTGTGGCTTACCTCGGCACTTACATTGGTGGGGTCACCTTTAGTGGGTCCCTTGTTGCCTATGGAAAATTACAAGGTAACTGATTTGCTATCACGTACAAGTAAATGCCTGTTGTTCAGAGTATTCGTGGGTCTGACTCATTTTTAGAAAACTCAAGTGTAGAGGCTGTTGGGAGAAGGGGGTTTGTATTGTACTCAGACACATGTGGAAGATTTCCCCGCAAAAAAATTTAATTTTAACTTTTAGAGGTTCTAGGCTTTGTGACACTTTGTTCTGCAGACAAGTAATAGTAGAAATCCATACGCAGACATCTGTAGACATTAATGGGCATTTGATAAGGTGTATGAACGAAGTAGCAACTCCGTGGTCTTTGTTTAGAGATGTCTATGTATTATCTGAGACATGACCTCATGTTTCCTAGAGCAGAGACACACTTCCTAGATGAGTTTGGTTAACGAACTCATTCTGAAAACCAGCGCGTGCTTTAGTGTTCTGCCACGGCAATCTGCCACAGCAATCTACCACAGCAGGTTTTACCACTGCAACGTGGAATCGTGGAAATGGAAGCTGAGGGGGAAATCCAGAGAGCCTTTGGCAGTGTGGTTCACAAATGAGTCCCTAGAGAAACTCATTTGTGATGTAAAATTATGGGTTTTTTTGCCTCTGAATAATGAAATTATTAAATGGGGGAAACTTCCATGTAAGTTAAGGAAAAAAAAATCACAAACGAACTTCGAGTCTAAAACATTCCTGTCTGGGGCTTTTTCTTTAGAAATAGCTAACGAGAGTTCTTCTCCCTTGGGCTCAGCTGATTGAATCGGAAATGCTGACGTCCCAGAATTCTGAATTGAAGTTGTAAATAAACAAAGCCACACTTAACAGCTTCTGTGTTGGTCATACCAGAAAAAAAAAAATCAATTTTTAAGATTCCATGACCGAGTACATGGACAAAGAAAAGAACCTTATTTTTCTGTCTTTGCTAATGTGTGTCACATGTAAGATTCTTAACTTGACTTTATGTCTCATACCTGAAGTGCTACACTACTATTCTGATACTGAATTTTGGTAATCTAGGATTAAGCGACATTTGGGGTTTTCCCACGGCACAGTCCAGGTTCTGAGTACCATCTGCTTTTGGCCCAGGTATCCTGAAATCAGCCCCTCTGCTGCTACCTGGAAGGCACGCGCTCAATGCAGGCTTGTTGGCTGCTAGCGTGGGTGGGATCATCCCATTTATGGCTGACCCCAGCTTCACCACTGGCATTACCTGTCTGGGCTCCGTGTCCGCGCTCTCCACTCTCATGGTAAGTAGCTGGGCCCAGAGAAGCATATTCTTAGAGAGGAGCTGGGGAGTTATTGCGAGACTGCAATCTGATCGTGTTTCTGTCTCCTCAAGATCCCTAGCCAAGGGCGTACAAGTGCCTAACAGTTTGCCACATGCTCACCATCTTAGAATATAGAAAGTTTAAAAAGGATGAGAAGGGCTGGAGGGATGGCTCAGTGGTTAAGAGTGCCACCTGCCTCTGCCTCCCGCGTGCTGGGATTAGAGGCGTGCACCACCACGCCTGGCTCGGGTCTAGTGGTTTCTTTTTGAATACTGACTCTTAGGTTTACACACACGAGGTCTGTAGTACATGAACGGGACTTGTTCATGAGTTATGTTAGGTCACGGCTTCAGCACAGAGGCTTTAGAGTACTGAAGAGTGACTTGACATTTTGTCATTGTGTGTTTTAAAAGCGCAGTTTTCTTCTGTCTTATCTGGTGAGGATTTTTTTGTAATTTTAAATAAAAGAAAATAATTTTTGTGTTTTCAATCTAATCAACAAGTTTTAAAACCTATACCATAGAAGTGTATAAATGTAAAAACATATAATATAGAAAAAAGAATTATTATTTTTGAGAAATGAAGAATGTATTTAAAAGGAACTTACAGATACAGTTTGAAAATATCCCCATAACACAAAAGATATTTTTAATTGCTTTTGGCTTATATACTCACATAGAAATGAAGCTCAAAAATGGACGGGTCTCTAGAATGAATGACAAGTGTATCCCCCATCCTTTCTACTTTCTTGTATTTAATAACTTTGCATTGCATCATGGACGTTGTTAATGATTTTTGTTTTAGACACACTGGATTCTGTTGTATTCATCTAGAATATTGATAACCACTTATAATCTAATTTAAAATTTTCATGTTATTTTTATTTTGGGGCAGCTGACTTGGTTAGACTGATGTTTCAAATTACGGCTCTTACGGTACAACAACTGAAACCTGCTGCTGTTTTATCCTTAACAGGATTGCTTGGTGTCTGACACACATTTTACTTGGGTAGTGTTTATACATAGCAACTGGGGCTCCTTCAAATGACAATAGCCCACTCCTTTGTAGGATTTTTCTTTTTCACTTTCCAGCTATGTCACCAAAGCCATGTCCTCTGGGTCGTCAAACAAGTAAGTCTGTGGACCGATGACCTTAGTTTTATCTGCTCCACTTGTTACTAGCAGGGGCCTGACTTTGGTCTACACCCACCAAGAGCTGGGACGCCCACTTGGTATCATTTCATCTTCCCAAGCAGAGACTCCTTTCCAGTTTCTGCCAATTTCCATCCCTTTAATTGAGGGACTTTTTTTGGGGCAGGGGGAGGTAGGGAGGTGGTGGTGACTAAATGTTATAGTTGCCACGTCTCTGAGAGAGTTGGCCATAGGGAAGACTTGCTCACCACCCAAACTGGAACCTCTATGGTGATAATTAATTAGAAAGTTAGGATGCCGAAGAACCAAGATGCTGAATGTCAGGGGTCTGATTGTGCATACGCTCACCTCTCGCTCTCCTTTGGTTTTCCCCGCCAGGGCGTGACTTTGACAGCTGCTATCGGGGGTGCCGACATGCCCGTCGTCATCACTGTGCTCAACAGCTACTCCGGCTGGGCTCTGTGTGCTGAGGGCTTCCTGCTCAACAACAACCTGCTGACCATTGTGGGCGCGCTCATTGGCTCCTCCGGTGCTATCCTGTCCTACATCATGTGTGTGGTAAGAAGTGCACGTGTGGAGGAGGAAGGGAGCGGTCTCCCGCAGACATGGGTGTGCCTGTCACTCCTTCTGCTTGCAGTGAAAGTAAATCAGTTGTTTAAAAAGCAAAACTCTTCTGATGCTTTTCTCCATCTGGAGGGGCCTGTACAATGTAGTTTTTAGGTCATTATTTTTTAAACCATTCTTTTGTATACTGTGTATTCACATGACTGACCTTATTGTACTTTTCAATTCAGAATCCTTTTTTTTTTCCCCCTCTCTGTAATGTGAGAAAGGATTCTATTCTGTTGCCAATAGCCCTGACTGGCCTTGAATTTGGGAGATTGGTACCCCAATCCTTAATCCCCTGCCTCAGTCTCCCAAGTGCTAGGATTACAGGAATGCAGAATAATATGCTGTGCCTAGCTTTCACTTTAAGGTTTAAAATATCACATGCAATAGTCTTGTCTTTTTTTTTTTTTTTTTTAAATCATGAAAGACTCTGCTTTTAAAATCTTATTTAAGACTTCACATTAAGTGTTTGTACGGATACACCAAGTTCATTTAATTTTCCTCAGTACTTCACAGTTACTTGATTTAAAAAAAAAAAATTTATCTTTGTGCAAAGTACATCCACGACACTCTTCATGTGTTTTATTTTATTGTTTGAAAGTGTCATCTATCTATCTACATGTGTTGTGATGGAATCTACACTCCCCTCGGTGGCACAGGCCTTTAATGCAACCACTTGCGAGGAGGTAGAGGCTAAGGCACGCTTTCTTTTTGTTCCTAATTAATTCTCTTCTTGATGACAGAAAGTATCTTGCAAGTAACTATGAATCTGACTGAGAACTTTGCTTAAATTATAGTTATTATTCTCTACAGAATGTTTTTGGGTTATTGTTGAAGCCCACTTGCACAGCTTTATAACAGACAAGTTAAAAAAAAACCTGAAAAAATATTTTCAATGTCCATATCCTTACCGAGACTATATAAAATAGAACTTTAAACATTTGAAGTAGAAAATAGTCATAAAGGCACCTGAGGTTTATAGATAGTATGTGTTATATCTATTAATAATATGTTTAGGACAGCTATGCACCCCCATTCTTGTAGTTTTGTTTTTTCCCCCCTCTGATCCAGGGTTTCTCTGTGTAGCCTTGGCTGTCCTGGAACTCTCTCTGTAGACCAAGCTCGTCTCGAAATCGGAGATCCACTGGTCCTTCCCTTCCTCCAGAGTGCTGGGATTAAAAGCGTGCCCCACCACCGCCTGGCTGAGGTCTTTGTTTAATTAAAAAGACTGTCGATGTGTATGGGCATTTGTGTGCATGTATGTCTGTACACCACTTGCATGCCTGGTGCCTGCAGAGGCCAGCAGAGGGCTGGAATCGTAGTGACAGATGGTTATAAGCTACCATGAGGGTATTGGGGCTCAAATCTGGGTCCTTTGGAAAAGCAACCAGTGCTCTTAATTGCTGAGCCATCTCTCCAGCTCCTTATTTTTCTTTTTTTTCCCCTCAATGTAGCATTTTTGAGAACTTTATACATGAACATTGTATTTATGTCACTCTCACCTTTCCTCCCCCTCTCCAACCCCAACCCCTCCCAATTTAAGACCTTTTCCTCTGTAATGTATGTACACATATGTACAGACAACATACTGAGTCCATTCAGTGTTGCCTGTAGTATGTGCATCCAGGGCTGACCACATGGATTGTCCCTTTCTCAGTAGCCATTGGCTACCTCCATCTTGGTTGGGGGCGGGCAGGGAGTGGGGCCTTGTGGAACTTATCCACGTCGACACTCAACTGGTGTTGTCATTATCCTGGTCTTCTTCAGGAAGCCATATTGCTGAGACTTCGTGGGTGCGTCCCCTTGTCATGTCTAGGGGACACTGTCTAGCAGCAGGCACCATCTCCGGAGTCTTCCAGTGTTTCTGTCTCCCCTTCTCGTTCTCCCTGGGTAAGACACTAAGGGTGTAGGGCTTGGGGTAGGGCACCACACGACCACTTACCGCTGTCGTTTGGTTAGTCGTGGATCTCTGTAAAAGTCTCCATCTGTTATACAAAAAAAGCTTTTTTGATGAAGGGTGAGAGTTATACTTACCCAGCTGCTTCAGTTACCTCAGGTTTCATAAAACCTTCATTTTTGCATCTTAGTGTTTTACTTGCCTTAATTGAGAAATAGCATGTCAGTTAAAGCACTGGCATTATCCTTTTGTAATGAAAGTTTTCTTTCTTTCTTCCTTCCTTTCTTTCTTTTTTTCTTTCTTTCTTTTTTTTTTTTTTTTTTTTTTGGTCATCTTGTAAATCACAGGGCTTGACAACCTAAGTTTAAAACCAACCTGATGATCATGTTACCTAAGTAGTTGGAAATATTTGGAATTTGAAAAATTTGTATTTTGTTCGAAAACCTCAAGAGCTCTGAGGTGTTTAAATTACAAATGACCTTAAAGAGAAATTGTATTTAGTTCTTTATTAAAAAAAAAATACAACTTTCTTCAAAAATGAACTTTTAAAGAATTTTACTTTGTTTCATCTGGAGAATTTGAATGACCAACAGGGGGCAGTAGATTTTCATTGTTTATTTAAAGATGATTTGCCAGGGGAAAAAAAAGAGCTTTAAAATCAAATTGCAAGGGCGGGGGGCGGGGGGGTGTGCAGCGATTTCCCCAGACCAGAAGTCTTCCAAGCTGCATTTAGTTTCCATGTTGCTGTAGCCACAGCAGCACAGCAGTGCCCGCAGTAGCTTTTTTTTTTTAAATAACAGTAGCTAGAATGAATTGCCCAGTAAAGGTGCCTGTTGGCATACTCTCTTCTGTGTGTTCTTGTAAAATGACCTCATCTTTCTCCATTTGTTCTGTCCTTTGACATGTCAGGATGTTTTCCTAGTCTTTGTGTCATCTCTATTTCCACCGCCCCAAGCACACCCTTCCCATGTTTTATAGTTAATGTTTGTAAAACATTCAATGTTTTAAAGTTTTTGAGTTGTTATACTAATCCATGCTTATAGTTGTCTGGGACTGTAAGTATATTAGATCGGATTAAGTCTCTGTTTTTACTCCTCTGGACCTAAGGGCAGTGAGAGCCTCAATGAAGGAGACTATTGCATGGTCGGATGTTGTAGTATATGACTGTTCTCAGCGCTTGGGAGGCAGAGATGGAGGCCGGCAGATCTCTGAGTTTGAGGCCAACCTGGTCTACATAGTGGGTACTAAGTAAGCCAAGGAAAAATGAACAAACAAACAAACACCCAAGCAGCAACACCGACAAAACCAACAAAGAAAACCTACTACAAGCCAAGCTTAGCAGCACACACTTGACGTCTCAGCATTTGGGGACCTGAAGGAGGAAGAGGGTTAATTTTGAGGGCAGCTGGGATTACATAGAGGCGTCAAGGCCAGATCGTACCTCTGAAGGTCCTACTTCGGAAGGAAAGCTCAGTCATAAAAGCACGGGATGTTTAATGTAGGGAATTTGGGTGAATATAAAAGGATAAGGGAAAATAAAATGACATAATTCCCATTTATCATTCAAAAGTTAACATTTGATGTCCTAGTTCTGGATTTTTTTTCTTTTTTAAAAAAAAGATTTATTTGGGGCTGGAGAGATGGCTCAGTGGTTAAGAGCACCATCTGCTCCTCTAGAGGTCCTGAGTTCAATTCCCAGCAACCACATGGTGGCTCACAACCATCTATAATGTGATCTGATGATAAAGTACTCATATACAATAAATAAAATTTCAAAAATTTATTTATTTATTATGTATACAATTCTCTGCTTGCATGTACACCTGCACATCAGAAGAGGGCATTATATCACATTACAGATGGCTGTGAGCCGCTGTGTGGTTTCTGGGAATTGAACTCAGGACCTCTGGAAGAACAGCCAGTGTTTTTAACCTCTGAGCCATCTCTCCAGTCCTTCAATTCTGGATTTTTGTGTTTGTGTTCATCCTCTTTATAATGTATTATGTTATTCTAATATTTAATGTTCTGACTAATATATTCTTAACATCTACACCCTAGTATAACATACAGCTATACCATAATATTTCCAAATCCATAGTGTGAGTTGTTTTGAACTCTGCTATGGTTGCAGTGTTCCTGCTGTAAGTTTTCACCAGTACAAGGAAATGGTCTGAGGCTGCCGGTTCTTTTGTTGGCTGTTGGTGCTGAGGAACAGATCTCACTGAGACTGCGGTTCTTTTGTTGGCTGTTGGTGCTGAGGAACAGATCTCAGAGACCCATACAGTCCGAGCTCTGACCGACAGTGTGCACCTTCTGTCGTTCCCGCACTCCCGCACAAAGGAGTGAGAAACCAGTAAAGAACAAGCCCGCCATTTAAAGTAGAAGCTTTTACTCTTCCTATATTTCTATTATAGTTGATCATTGATTTGTAGCATGCACTAGTGTATTAGAAGAAACTCTTTAAAAAAAATAATTTATGACTAATAGCTCAAGGTTATTTAGAAGGGAACAGTTGGTGAAACACTGGCTGCTCAAAGTTACTTCAATACTGCAAGTCTTTTTTTTTTTTTTTTTTTTTTTTCAAGACAGGGTTTCTCTGTGTAGCCTTGGCTGTCCTGGACTCACTTTGTAGACCAGGCTGGCCTTGAACTCACAGAGATCCGCCTTCCTCTGCCTACTGAGTGCTGGGATTAAAGGCATGCGCCACCACGCCTGGCAATACTGCAAGTCTTATACTGAGCAATTTACAAACATTAGCTTAATGTTTGTAAGTAGTGCCCACAGTGGTTTCGGAGCTAGGAAATAGTCTCATTTTGTAGAGGACGTGTTTCAAGCTTCACACCTTTGCATCTGTGAAGCCAAGTCTAGCACTTAGCACAGTCAAACGAACACACTGTTTGGTAAGTGAAACTTGTGTGTTCATTTTGTTAGTTAACTTACTATTCTGGAGTCCTCTGTGGATAGGTGATGGTGGCAGGTGCTGTTCGCGTCCATATGGTACCAGTATATTGGCCTTCTTCAGTCTTTCCTGAGGCAAAGATGGAAGCTCAGATTAAGCAGGGTGGCTTTGTTATGTGGGAAGAAATGGAGTGCTCCCCAAGCGACTAACCAGCAACCTCGAAAATCAAATTTTTGTTCTGACAGTGACTTCCACTGGGAAACCCGCTGAGCCCCGTGCTGGGGTTGGGCTACAAGTCATGTCATAAAACCTGAAAAAATGCAGACAGTGTCCCAAACAGCAGACATATCCGTAATTTGTTTTAGGCCAAGCTGTAATCGTCAACCTCCTTGTCTTCTGCAGTCCCTCTGCTTGTCCTATTGCCTGGGAGAGAGAGCTCAGACCAGACTGGGAGAACATTTTCTAGACAAAGGAAAACCTCTCATCTTTGTTTTCAAATGGAATTAGAGCAGGGTGGAGTAAGTCAAAAGCCAAGGCAAGCAGAGTTTCTATCTTTTCTTTGCGGTTGATCAGTCAACAATGCCTTGAGACAAGAGACAGTGCTAAATGGTATATATACTGTTGCTTTAGTTTTGGGTATTTTATGACCTTTCTTTTGTCTTTAGACCAATTTCCTTCAGTGTAGCTGGAATTATGTGAGTTAATGATCTCTTTAATGTAGAACATAACTTTCATTATAGGACCTATTAGCTCAAAAGGAGCCAGCTTGGACAGTGTGGCTTTTTTTTTTTAAAGGGAGCCCCTCAACTGTGGATAAGTGGTCACAAGATGGTCTCATGAATCACATAAGGAAGCAAATAAAATAAGGAAAAAAAAAATAAAGAGACACAAAGCCGTAAACCCTAAACATTTGTTCTGAACACAATGTTGCAGTGGTAAATTAAGAGATGAAAAGTAACGTAATTTTTAGGAGACCACATGGAATTAGTGGAATGGTGATATAATTTTGCTTATGTGTTTAACAAGTAGACCTTGATGGTAAAGCCACTATTTTTCTTTTCTCCCTAAGTTCCGTCCCAAATGAGTGAACTTTAATTAAATGTCCTCAGAAATTCTCTCCTCCTCACCCTGTTCAGCTTTATAGGACAAATAGTGCTTTTTCTTAAGCCAAGATAGAATGACAATGCTTCTGTCCTCACACGTCTGACTCCATCACTGGCTTCTGTGATCTCTTGCTTCTGCCGTCAAGATGTGGACTCTCTGTCCATTGGAGAGAAGTTCTCTGTAACAGGAACCTCAGTGTCTAAATAGTTTTGTGGGTGTATGTATGTGGATGCATGTATGATATTTGCACATGTGTGTGTGTAGGGGGAGCATGGGCCTAGATGTATGGAAGACATAAGGGCATTGAGTATCTTTCTCTCTCATTCTCTGCCTTGATCCTTTGAGGTAGGGTCTCAGGCTGCATCTGGGACTCAGTTCTCTGAGGTTGCAGTGTGTGGGACCATGGCTAGCTCTGGTGGGCGTGGGGTGCTGGTGGCTAACGAGGATCTAAACTCCCGTCCCCATACTTGCTCAGCAATCACTCAACTACAGAGGCATCTCTCTAACCCCCCAAATAGGCTTTAAAATTTTTATTTATCTAGTTTTTAAATGTAGGGGTGTTCTGCCTTTATGTACACTTCAATGCCAGAAGAGGGCATGGAATCCCTTTGTAGCTGGTTGTGAGCCACCACATGGGTGTTGGGAATTGAACTCAGGTCTTCCGGAAGAGCAGCCAGTCCTCTTAACTGCTGAACCATCTCACCAGCCTTAAGATTATGGCAAAAGTTTAGTAGACCATATTTTTTTTTTTTTTTTTGAGTGTTAAATCTCAGAATCTTATAACAAAACTAGAAAAAGTTATAGACATCAAAAATTGAATGTTTGGGAAGTCCCAGTTATTACTGTTTCAGTTTTTATTCAGGAGTTTATAAACTTCCTGCCAGGCTGGAATTAGGATGTTAATTCAAAACATCAAAATTTCTCTTATCCCCCTATCCGTCATCTTTGAAATTTATGTTATTTATTAAAGTGTGGCGATTTCCCACATTCCTTCTCCCTTCTTTCTTATTGCTGGACCTCCTCAGCTCTCTCAATGTCTTTACAAGGTTGTCACTGGCCTAGTAATTATCATATGGATGACGCTGTTGTGTGTGTATTTTTTTTTAAATTGGATGTGGTGTTATTGAAGATTTCTGAATGCTTTAAAAAAAACTTTTAAAACAAGCTACTGACATTGAAAAAAGATGATGATAAGCCTTTAAGTGATAGAGTGGATTGCAACCATTGAAAATAGGTTTTAAACATTTTTGGAGTTTTCCCCCATGAAGTACTCATCATGGAAAGCGCTTTAATTTATGAATAGTAGTTTTATGTCAACTTGATACAAGCAAGAGTCATTTTGAAAGAGGGAACCTCAATTGAGAAAATGCCCCCCACAGACTAGTCTGTGGGCAAACCTGTGGTGCAATTTTCTTGACTGATGGTTGATGTGGGACGGTCCAGATCACTGTGGGTCGTGTTATCCCTGGGCTGGTTGTCCTGGGTGGCTATAAGAAGCAGACTGGGCAAGCTATAAGGAGCAAGTCAGTAAGCAGCACTCCTCTGTGGCCTCTGCATCAGCTCCTGCCTTGAGTTTCCTTGGTGATGCACCATGATGGGGAAGTGTAAGCAGAGTAACCCTTTCCTCTCCAAGTTGCTTTTGGCCATGGTGTTTTATCACTGCAGTAGAAACCCTAAGTAAAACAGTAAGTAGTGTTAATTCTTAAAACATCTAGTTTTCTCCCTTTACCACGTCCCCTCTAGTTATTCCTTACAGAACTAGAACCTTCACTGTCTTATAGTCTAATTGGGGCATTCGTAAGGTTCAGTCTTGGGCGATTATATGTGAGTATGCCAGGAGTGAGAGATGCCTTTCTCTGAATTTTCTCCCGGGATTATTTTACAGTTGGAAAGGGTGGGCACAAACCGAAAGAGTACATCCCGTTGTCCATCTGCCTCCTTGAAGGTGGGACACTCTAGGATCCTAAGGATGACTCTATCTACCTCTATGGTACTTAGGTAGAAGATTGCATGGAGCTGCAAGGCACTTGCAAAGTGACAATGTCTGGACCGATATTTTTATTTTTTTTTTGGATGCAAAGAGATGTGGAGTTGTGAACGAAATGTATGATTATCATTTGAATTCCTTCCGGTTGTCTTCGGACAGCTTGGATACAGTTGCAGAATCTACTGGGGGGATGCATAAGGTCACGTCGTGAAAACGTTCTTTTTGCAAAAATCTCTTGTTCTCGTTTGTTATGGTGAAGTTCATCTAAATACGGAGAGAGAAGCTGGTTATTCAGTATCTACACAGTGATAGAACACCCAAAATTTCATTAATTTCTCCATCTTACATACAGTTTACATTTGAGTATTTGTTTTTAATTTTCTTTTTCTGAAAATATATTAGTGTGCATTTGACCTTCTTGGAAAATTGTTAAGGTTCTTAGGTATCTCTATTATTAAGTTTTGAAATGATCGTAGAAGCTACCTGTGGCTAAAATTCTTTAAATAGTTAAATCAGGTCCTTTAAAATGGTGCCGCATTTCATGTACACAAAGGTCACGCTGTTTTTTCAAAGAATTCCACAGACTGAACTCTCAGGGGTGACGATTTTGCTCTTTAGGCAATGAATCGCTCCCTGGCTAACGTGATTCTTGGAGGCTACGGCACAACTTCAACAGCCGGCGGAAAGCCCATGGAAATTTCTGGCACACATACAGAAATCAACCTTGACAACGCAGTTGAGATGATACGGGAAGCTAACAGCATTGTTATTACTCCAGGTAAAAAAAAAAAGTAAAATCTATAAAACACCAAAACAACGTATGATTGCTGTCGTAATTGATTACATTTGAGTAAAAGGAGAAAGGTAAATTGAAACCTCTTCATTCAAAGTTTCTATTAGTTCGTTGAGAATTTCATACAGGCTTTGATCATATCAAGCCCTTCTCAGATCCACTTCCCTTCTGTACTCACCCACGTGTGTGTGTGTGTGTGTGTGTGTGTGTGTGTGTGTGTGTGTGTGTGTGTATGTTAACTCATCAAGACCAATTTGTGCCACCTAAACCCTGGTGGATGTGCAGTCTTCCCCTAGAGCATTTTCCAGGGGTTCCCCCCTCCCCAATAGCTAACTGTTGCCTTAACTCCATTGTTAGGAGTGGGATTTCATGCTGGCCTCCCGTCTCCATGTTGGGGCTCGCATTGGCTTTGAGCGTTGCTATTGACAACCACTGTGTCCTCGCACGTGCATCTGCCCTGCTGTGCCCAGGAGACAATGTTTCTTGTAGTCTTCTATCCTTTCTGATTCTCACCGACACTTTACTGCTCCTTTAGGGGTGAGTCCCTGAGCCCCAGGAGGCGTGGCTGCAGGACACAGCGCTCCATTTGACAGAGTGCTCTTCCGTCTCTTGTTCTCTGTACCTTGAACAGTTGCGAGTCACTGTGTCAGTCACAGTGCAAATAGAAGGTTCCCGGACGAGGGCTGAGAGGGTCATTACTCTGAGACTCTTGAGGAGGAGGCAGTTTAATGCTTTGTCTACTCAGCAGCATAACTGTAGTAGGTTTCCCCTGGGGCCTGCGACTTTTCTAGCCATGGGATCCTCCTTATTTTTGGAAACATGATGGGAACAGCAGTGGTCCCTGGGTGAGAGCTCACTGGGTGAGGACACCGAGAGCTCTCAGTTTTTAGGTTACTATTGTATAATAACATAAATGCCCTATCAATTGATGTAGTGGGATCTGGCCCTCTTTGCAAGCTTCTGGACACATGTTAAGCTACTGTTGAGTCTCGTTTATTGTCAGTTTTGGTGCACGGAAGATTAAGTTAGGTGTAGCATGTACAAGTGTCTGACTCATCCGGTAAAACTCGGTTGCGTTAGTTTCTTCAAAATCAGCTGTTTAAACGTTCATCGGGAATCTCAGTGGTTTTCCCCAAAGGCGTCCGTCTGTTGCCAAGTGAAACTTCTGTGATGAGGGGTGAGGACTACGGTTTCCTGTGGGTTTAATGGCAATGTCTAGATTGTTGTTAGGGATTATACTGTCTTAATAAATGGCTTCTGATCAGGTTAGACAGCATGACATAGCAGAAGGAGCTCATCTTGTAGTCATGGCTGAGTAGTGATTTAAGTGATGGACTGAAAAGAACTTGTCACCCAGCATGTCACTTTTGTTCTTACTTTTCGCCTCTAACAGTCTGTATGACACAGAGCAAGTCATTGAATGTCTCTTGGTCTCAGTTTCTAATGTATATGACTTAGTTCAGTTTTTCGTGATTGCCACAGAATGCCAGGTTAAGATTTTAAGTCTGTCATGCCATTATAGGAGTTTTCCATGAAGGAAGACTGCTGACTTGACAGGTGGGCAGTTTACTGGTTGAGCACATACTGGGATAAAAATAACAAATGTTAGGCGAATTTGATGTTTCAGTATGAACCTCAGTGTAAGGCAGTGTTACTCTTTAAGACATTTGAATGGAGGGTTTGGTTGTTACAGAGATGAGACAACTGTTGCTAGTCAGTGTGTAGAAATATGCTGTAATGTGTGGGACTCACCTGCTTAGTGAATTGTCCAAAGACATCTGTGTGGCCTAGTAAAAAGCTACACAGCCTGGTGCAACCTTTAACCCCAACACTTGAGGAGGCAGAAACAGGTGGATATCTGTGAGGACAGCCTGGTCTATGGAGTGACTCAGTAGTCAGGGATACACAGAGAAGCCCTGTCTCAAACAAAACAAAATAAAAAAAAAAGCATGCTACATTTGCGTGTAAAGGTATGCAGATACAGAGGAGATGGTCTCTTTCCTTCAGGCATTGTCAGATAGGGAGATTAATAATGCCAAGTGTGCTGTGACGGTGGCTAACCTGAATTGTGTCGACACTTTTTCCTTCATGAGGAACCCAAGAAGGATTGACAGGAAGTTGGTACTTGTTTTGAGCCTTAGAGGACGGGTGGTGTTGTGGGTGGTAGAAAGCAGAGGTAATAGCTGGAGCCAGGAGTTGGCATTTGGAAAAAAAAAGGGCCAGAAAAGAATGAACAGACGTGAGTCACTGTACAGGTAATACGGACATGTTCTTGGCGTGCTAGAAGAGGTGACTCACATCCTTGGCTGTACTTAGGCACACTTCAAGTAGAAAGGACCATTTTTTAATTTATCTGACTATGGGAGTAGAGTCAGAGGAGAGTCTTCCTCTGAAGACATGAGGTTTGGAGCATGACCACCATGCTGTCCTAGAGCTCAGACCACAGGTCGAGCCAGCAGGGCTCAGCACAGAGGCTGAAGGCCTGGGGCGAAGCAAACTAAGATTTATGGAGAGCCATGGGACAAATTGAATGCTCAAGAGGGTGATTCAGCTGTTTAAGGAGGAGAACAGAAGAAGAAAAGCTATTCAGGGTATTGCAGAAAGAATAGTAGCAAAGCCAGAAGCGATCCTACAATGGTGACCTTGTAGAGGTGATGTGTGTCACCAAAGACACATACCCAGAGTTTAAAAACACATGAGAGTGGGCATAGTCTAGTGTGTGCATGGAACGTGGCAAGAACATGCTGTAGATGAGACTTAGTGGGACGTTGAGGAGGGGGCCATTAGATTTTGAGTTTCAAAGTCAAGGTAATATTTTTATTTTAAAAGTCCAGATTATAAATCCACCTTCATTTGGTCCAGTTAACTGCCTATGCTGACGTAGAAATGTTTTAATCAAGAGGGTGGTTGCGTTCCGTACAATTTCAAAAATAAAAGCACTTTCTTTTGTTTATACTGTCCCCTCACAGGATATGGTCTGTGCGCAGCCAAAGCTCAGTACCCCATTGCTGACTTGGTGAAGATGCTCACCGAGCAAGGCAAAAAAGTCAGGTAGGTGCATTGTGTGCGAATGTGTGGGTGTGAAGAGAAGGGAACAGGTGATCCCTAAGAAAGTGCCCGCTCCTCAAAGTGACGCTTAGACAAGACAGTGATCCCAGGGGAAGAGACGAGCTCTCAGAAACCCTCTAATTAATCTTCTCTCTGCCTAATTTGTACTGCTTCTGTCTCGTAGACTTCTTTTAGAAAGAGGAATTTTATTGTTCCAAATCCCAGGATATTTATGAATGGTAATAGAAAACGTGTTTCTCTGTGCTTTAATTTGGGTCAAGGTTGTGCCAAGAGTGTGAATTGCACTAGGCTGGGTTCTTTTTGTTTGGGGCCTCCAACTAGGTGGGGCTTTTTTTTTTTTTTTTTTTTTTTTTTTTAAGAGTGAGCCCGTAGGCTGCTCACAGCGGACCTCACTTTGAAGCTCTGAGAATGGGAAGGAGAGCTGGGAGGCTCTTCTGAATTCATGCACTTCTGAATCCGAACCAGTGCTGCTGCTGTTCCTGCCGCTTGCCTTTTGAACACTGCGTGCCCTTGCGAGGGTGTTGCCCAGAGGAGTGGGAGACTATGCGCGCCTAGATCATTCCCCATGGGTCTCATGGAGCATGGAAACAGGGCTTTTGGTTGAAGGACTGAGCTGTAGCAGTGCCCGGCTAATGTTCCCTTCCTCTCTGAGGTCCCATTAAGGGGCGTTGTTTCTTTGTATCTACAAAAGACAGTGAGCGCCTGAGGTCTTCACTCAGAGGAGCACTGCTGTTTGTTTTGTGGGCTCACTAGCAATTGCACTGACTTGGTACCAGAAATATGAGACATAAGAACTCTATCTCGAAAAACCAAACCAAACCAATCCAAACCATACCAAACCAAACCAAAGCAAACCAAAAACAAAACAAAAGAGATTCGCAAGACAGTTCATTGGATGGAGTTGGTTCATTAGGGTGCTAATGTCTGCTCACCAGAGTGTTACTGTCTGTTAGTGATAATTCCTTTAAGTGTCATCCTTACATTTTTGTCTTGGGGCAGATGATAAAAAATAAACCTGACAGTGGACCTAGAACTTGTCTGATTATTTGTGCCAAACTGGAGGTAGAATCAGTCTTGTTCTTTGAATGTCCCAGTCCATTTATGATTATAAAAGAGGCATAGATAACGAGGTCAGAGGTTACTTACATGGGCTCAGCAGCATCTGAATTTTATTTCTTCCCATCTTTTCTCTATCACTCCTGCCCCATCCATTCCTAAAATCTATAGTTTGTGCTTTTATATACATAAAGAGTCGAGATGCTGTTTTATGGTGGGAGGGACCAGCATTGTTCTCATGGGGAGGATTTTTTATATTTGGTGTTGATCTTAAATAAGCCAAAGATGAGAAAAAAAAAAAAAAAAAAAAAACGGGCTCATTTTTTGGTTACTTACTTTTATCTCCAAGCTGTTCTTTCTTTTTAGCCATTGTCTTGCCATCTAAAAGCACTTGAGAGCCTACAAGTAAAAAGAATGTGTTGAAGAGCCTTGTATGATATTTCTAAAAAGGAAATTACTTTCTTTGTTCAATCCACACGTGAAAAAGTCTTAATATATTAGCAATGCCTCCCATCACTATGCGAATGCTGAGGGAGTGAGAGGCAATCATAACCAAGCAGACAGAGCGTGAGAGATGCCTTTTATGTGTTGGGTATCCTCACGAAGGGGGCGGAGCTTACTTTGGCAATACCTCTCTTGTTACTCACTGACCAGCCTAGGCTAACAAGACCGCTTAGAAGATCGGCCCTGTGTTACGAGAGCGGGTGTGGAGGTGGGAATTATCATCTAAAGGCTGAGGAGGTAGCTCAGTAGGCAAAGTGTTTGCTGCACAAACATGAGAATCCGAGTGTGTAAAAAGGCGGGCATGGTTGGGTGTGCCTGACAGCTCAGCACTGAGGAGATAGAGACTGGGCAGCCAGCTTAGCCTAAATGGCATGGCCCATTATAACGGGGCAGGCACACACACACACACACACACACACACACACACACACACACACACACAACACACACACACACACACACACACACTAATCGTGATTGTTGGGCACCTTGAAAGAAGTCAGAGCCTGAAAGGCAATGTATACGAGAGATGAAAAGGTAATCAGGCAACTGAACTTTTAGTTTCTGATCTGATTAAAATGAGAATTTTATTCATGGTGACATATCCGAACTACTGCTATATGGAATGGTTTCTGCATAGAAAGAGTAATTATTTAAGGCTTATGAGAGATTGATTTATACATCTACAAGGGGATTCTCAGCTGTAAGTTTTATTTTATTGAAGGGATTTTTGTGAACATAATAGGAACCTCCTCATAAAAACACCTCGTGGTTTTGCATGACTATTGAAAACACTGGTTAAAGACAATTATCAAATGTACTGGTAACTTAGAATGTAGAGTCAGAATAAAAGTATTGCTCAGTCTGATTTCTCTACATGTGAGTTATAAAAGATACTAGTTTACGTTCACCTGCCTTTTGTGTTAAAGATGAAGCCACATATGATGCATTATACCTTTTACTGTTATGTGCTGACTTTTCAGCATAGGCCTTGTGACAAGGCGTTTTGAATTTGCAGTTGAGTGAACTGGAAGGGAACTGTTCTTTGAAACGTGATTACAGTGCTCTGTCAGACTCATCCAGCCTAGTTTCTGTGTGGATCAGGTAAACTTTTGATTTTGCTTAATGTGTGTGTCATCATCTTTTTATGAGAGAAATAAAAATTTTATTGACAAAGTATACGCTCACACATACACACACACACACACACACACACACACATATGCTGTAGCTTTTTTCCTTTCATAAAGAGGCACATGTCTGTTTGAGTGAGAGGTGGCTGCAGCAGTTACCTCGTGTTTTAATGAAATAAATCTGTATTTACAGTTCGTGGTGATTCAGTCCTTTCATCACTCCCTGCAGTTCCCACGGTGTGCATTGAGTGCAGCTGCTGGGCCTCTGGTTTTAGTAGGTCTCTGTGCCTCAGGACCCCAACATGCCTAGCATCCAGATGTGGTGACATATTCACACACGTCCCCTGTGGAAGCGTGCCAATATGGACATACGATTGTCATCAATTAGTTACGCGCAAGTGGTGCCGAAAGGAATTGCATCTGTCATACAGTCTGTCTGGCTTCATGGCCCACGATTGATTTAGAGACACTACTGTTTTCCTCTGCTCTGGCCACAGTCATAACATGTTCACCAGGCTTGAGATTATAATGAAGCACTTGACATTTCATGACAAGAACTCATTTTGGGTCTCCAGTGTCATGAAAATTTAGTACTTAGGGTATCACTTGAGTCTCATTTGTTCTGTCAGCTTATGAAACTCATGATGGTTTTTGAATGTTTTGAAGAGCACAGATATTTCTTTCCTCTTCACTTCTCAAACTTTGGGTTGATTATGTGTTAGCCTTTTCAATGTAAGACAGGAATGACATTTTCTAATGAGTAAATCTTAGAAAGTTGTTTTTTTTCCCCCTCATTTGTAATTAATAACTACTTGATTTTCTTTTTCTAAAGTGTTACAACTTGCATTATTGCAGAAGTCCTTTTGAATTTGTGGAAACACTTTTCAACTTCTTTGATTGACTAATTGATGCTATATGTTACTTTTAGATTTAATTAAATTTAGTTCTTTTGTATGTGTTTTGCCTGCATGTATATTTAATACTGTATGCATGTCTGGTGCCTGTGAAGGTCAGAAGAGGAAATCAGCTATCCTTGAAATGCAGCTATAGATGGTTGGGAATCGAACCCTGGTCCTCTGGAAGAGCAGCAACTGCTCTTAGCTGCTAAGATATCTCTCCATCTTTTTTTTCCATTTTAACATTTATGTTAATATTCAGCTATATATATTAACAGCTTATCACTAGCTTTTTATTTACTAGGTATTGATAATGCAAAGCTGTAAAGCTCAGTTCCCAGTCTCATAGTTATGAAGAAAAAAAGATCTGTAAATAAATGAGTGAATTTCATTTACTATGTCCTAGTAAGGTGAGTAGAGCCAGGAGTATAAAGCAGGATACTATTGCTCCGAGAACATTTTCAGTAATCTGTACTAATAATATTAAGTGTTTTCAGGCTTATGATGAATGTGTGTGTGTGTGTACTACTTAATTTGCAGCTTAATAGTGTTTTATAGTCTTACATAGTATGGTTATAGGTTTAAGTATATGTTATTTTTCTAAGAAATCAGTTCCTCAACACATTTAAAGATGAAATATTTTGCATCTCTAACTAGATTCAAATAGGCAGAGTTCTGCTTTTTATGATGTGCTGTGTTGAGGGTACAGAAGGAACCATCACATGCAGATTTGTGATGTTGTAGAGCGCAGGCTTCTAAAGGGAACGGAGCGTCAGCCAGGTGAATGATTGAGCACTGTCTGGCAGTTTCATGATAGTTCTCTTGCGTTCTTTTCTTAAGGACATGACTGTTCACATTAATTGTCCATCACTGAACAAATGATTATGTAGTTATTTACATAGAACATACATGGAACAAATAATCACCCCAGGTACTAGTCTGTGTCCTGGGGACAGACCAGTAAATAAGACATCTGATTTCTTATCCTAGTTACTGTTCTGTTGCTGTGAAGAAACACCGTGGGGGATTGTTTCAGAGGGTTAGCCTAGGTTAGCCCATGATCATAACGGCAGAAAGCAGACATGCATGGCAGTAGAGCAGTAGCTGAGAGCCTTGTGTACTGATCCGTAGGTGGTAGGCTGAGAGGGAGGGAAGGAGGGAGGGAGAAAGGGAGGGGTGGAGGGAGGGAGAGACAAGACAGAGACAGAGAGAGACAGAGACAGAGGGGGACAAAGGGGGACAGAGGGGGGAGAGAGACTGACAGAGACACACACACAGAGAAAGAGATGGGGACAGAGAGAGACAGAGAGGGAGGGAGGGAGGGAGGGAGAAAGAGGAAAGAGGGGGGTGAAGAGAGAGATTGAGGGGCCTGGTATGGGCTTTTGAAAACATCAAAGACCACCTTCAGTGACACACCTCCTCCAAGAAGGCCACACCTACTCCAGAAAGGCCACACCTCCTAACCTTCCCACACAGTTCCACTAACAGGGGACTAAGCACACGGGGCCCATTCTCATTAAAACCACCACAGTGCTGCAGGGCTTATATTCATTTGAGAGGTCAGGGAGTAGGATTCCAGAATTCAGTTCTGAATCGGGGGTGGAGGGTACATTTTTAACCAGCAAATGCAGATGCTGACTGAAAGAGGAAGAAGAGTGGTGCCATAGGTTACTGGGCGAGTTCTAGTTACAGCTGGTAATGACAAATTAGCTAGTGTTTCTGCTACCTCACACTTGGCTTGCCTGCCTGAAAAACACAGTAGGAGGAAGGCGGGGAGGAGGTTATTTATGTAGTTGTGCAAACCAGTAAACCTTTGATGGCAGAGAGGAGAAGCCGAGCAAGCCCGTGCAATCCCCCAGAGCAAAGGTATCAGTGAAGAGTCTGAAAGAAGCAGCCTTCTCCCCAGGTCTTTTGGTGTTTTACTGTCCTCCATCCTCTCCAGAACAGTGTAGCAAAGACTGTGTTAACAGTGGAATGTCAGGAACATTGTGATGTCTTCTCTAGGACTCACTCCTTAGAACTGTCACACCACCCGACTCCACCCCAAGGAATGCCAGCATTTTAAGGAAGATGAAGTTGTGTTTCTGACCATCAGGGTGATTTTTGACTTCTATCTCAATATTAGTTGTAGTAAACTCAGTTCACCATTCTTCTGTGAGATTCATGCAGACAGAACAGTGTAAATACAAGTCCTCTTCTAATCTCATCTTCAGATTCTTCTGTATCTTGGTTGTAATTTTCATTTTATGGTTCTCCTTAGCTATTGCATCCCAAGAGCATTCAACAGGATTATTATCCAGGCAAATAGATGAAATTATGTATAATTTTAACTAAATCTCTACAACATGCCAGAATATAATAGTCTAGAACATTAGTCAGAAACGTAAGTTTAGTTTCCACTCTAATGTCACCATTCACCGTCTTGTTAATTATTCTGGAAACAGAAAGAGCATCAGTAATCATGAGGTTTCTACTCTGGATTAGATAGGTGGGCTCAGTTCGGTTACAGAAGTGCTGTATCACACGTGTTGTTGGTGTGGGAAGGACAGAGTTGCTGCAGAGGATGTCCGCAACACTGTTGTGTTGATGTTCAAATTGGACCATTGTGCCTAATCCACCTGAGACACCTGGTGTCTCTTTGAGCAGGCTAATGTTGTGTGCTGCATGGGCCAGCTGCCACCCATGGCTGTAGGCTGCTGTGCATTTCTACAGTCACATCTGCAGAACAAGGCCCATCATTGTTCGTTAGCAGAGCTGTGCCTCAGAGACACGTTCATAAGCTCTTTGACTTGCATAACATGTTCTCCCCCCTCCTGAACCAAGTAGCAGTTCAGTCCCTAATTGTCTTCAAACAAAGAGAAGAAGGTACAAAGCATAGTCCAGACGCCGGGAAGCCACAGGAAATTGAGTGAAGCATTTCTTTTCATCTGGAACTGTATGAGTGACTTTGTCTGAACTTGTAATAACAGCCAGCCTGTTGGAAAGGCACTATCTGTGTTTAGCTTAAGGAACCGTGCCGGAGAGAGTGATTGAGTTTTACGGACAGCAGCTGCCTCCTCGTGAAGATTTCCATCTCCTGATTCCCACAATTCTCTTCAGGTGAAAAGACTAGATCCACCAAAGATGATTTGGGTGACATTTACTATGCTGACCTCATATTTTAGAAGTGTGTGTGTGTGTGTGTGTGTGTGTGTGTGTGTGTGTGTGTGTGAGAGAGAGAGAGAGAGAGAGAGAGAGAGAGACAGAGAGAGACAGAGAGAGACAAGGTTTCTCTGTGTAGCCTTGGCTGTCCTGGACTCACTTTGTAGAGACCAGGCTGGCCTTGAACTCACAGAGATCCATCTGCCTCTGCTTCCCAGAGTGCTGGGATTACAGATGTGTGCTGCTGCGCCTGGCTGAGGTTCCTATTTCAAAACAATTTACTAAAATTATTACTAGAAAATACCTTTTCTTATATTTTTAAGAGACTTACGACTGTCAGTCAAAATTTCTGACAAGTATTTGATAGACCAAAAGACCGTCTCTTTTTAGTCTGCAATATTTTCCACAGAAGAACTGTATAGCCAAAATAGAAAACTCTAGTAACAGATTCTTCCATTTCTTCCAGGGACCCTCTTCTGAATAGATTATTGTCATTTGCAAATATAGACTATATAGGTCCTCAGAGGACTATTTATCGCATTTTCACTGAGTAGAATTCCTAACACATTTGGTGACAGAGCACCACATACAAGCAACTGATGTGACTCTAAATAACTTTCCTCTCCTAGGCTGGCTTTAAGGTCGTAGGAGGATCTTTAACGTCTACTTTTACTGCTAAGGTGTGATACTCCTCTAATTTGGATTTAGAGTCTCTGTTAGAAGGGTGCTTTTAAGTCTAGCCCTGTCCTGGTGAGATCCCTAATGGGTGGCACGGCAGCTCACAGTGTGCCTTTCACTAGACATTGTTTTCCTGATGGATGCTCTAACGCCTGAATGGCCAGTCCGTGATCTTGTTCATAACAGGTTGGTGCCCTTATTTCTCTAGATTGACATACACTCGGTAAAATCCTATAATGACGACCAGTCCCTAGGAGAGGCCTGCTAGGAAGAGGGTGCGTTGGCCAGACAGAGGAGGAACCTCCCCACACATAAACTGTGTGACACCAGTTACAAATCACAGACAGAAGAGGAGTGTAGATCAAGGCCGACTGGGAAGATTAGAAGGGAAACTGTTGTGCTCAGTCTGCAGCCGAAGAGACAAAACAGATAGATGTGTGGGACCTCGGTCTTTAATGGGTCACGTCCAAGCCTGTGAGCAACTTCTGTGTGAGAAGTTCTATTTTGTGAGTTCAGAGAAAGCAGGTCGGAATCTAGGGGCTGTGGTGAGACTGCAGCAGAGCTCACTTATATAGGAGTGAACCTGGGTGAGCCTCAGGGAGGAGGAGGTGGAAATCTTAAGGGATGTCAGTGTCAAGCATGGCTAAGCTTTGTTTCTTGAATGCGACAGTTAGTCCAGTCCTGTCTTCCAAATGGATGCTGAGGCAGCATAAAATTATGAGTATTCATGCCAACAGCTTTTTAAAAAAATAATATTTTTCTTCTCTCATATCCATCCTTACTGTAGTTTTGCCTCCCTCCACCTCTTCCAGGCCCTCGCTACCACCTCCACTTTCCCCAAGATCCTCTTCTCTTCCATTTCTGTTTAGAAAAGAAGAGGGCTCTCGGGATGTAAACCCAACCTGGCATTTCAATTTAGTGTGACCAAGGCACTCCCCCTCATATCAACACTGGGTGAGGCAACTCAGTAGGAGGAAAAGGGCCCCAGCAGCTGGCAAAAGAGTCAGACTCCCCGAACCATCCCCCTACTGTTAGGAGTCATGACAACTGTTTTAATAATTTAGAAATAATTATGGTTTTTAAAACAGAAGTAGGTTTCCAGCAAATGAATCCTTTTTTTACTTTTCTCTTCGCCTTTTTCTAATTTACCAGTCCCCAAAATACTTAAGAAAAAATTGAGGTGGTCGATTTGGGAAGGCAGAATTCCAAGATACTGTCAATACTGCTTTGCCTCCATTATATAGTCTGTTTTAAAAATGAAAATCACCATTAAGTAAGGGAAGTTAACCCTTTAAATATATGAAATATGGAAATAATTTTGCACACAGACCAAAAAAACAAAAAACAAAAAAAAAAAACTTCAAACCAAGTAGTTGAAGGTCATAGAGTATGCTTTTAAAATATGTCTAGGGAGCCTTTTGAAAATTTGGAGTCTAAAAGCTGGAGAAAATACTAGACGCTTTAGGGAAGGGCCCCACTGTGCTTTGTCTAATTGTTGAATTAGTATGTTCAATTCAATAAACCATTCCTCATGATTCATAGCCGACCTAGATAGACATTTCCATAAAGACCAAAGGAAAATAAGGTTCATTTTGGACAGTTGTGGTAGGACCCATGTGGGGGAATGTTTTATAATCTTTAATAGCCCCACATGCCCAAGAACAACGGCTACAGCGAGCCCTGGTTGGGACACACTGTCTTTAAAGTCTGTGATCACGGGAACCCATGTCGTGTCTCCTTTAAAACATACGGCTTTTAAAATCTAATGTGAGGCTGCAAAAAGCTGCAAGACAGAGCTTATGCCATTGTGGATTATAAAAGAAGCTTTAAAAAAATGGTCCTTTTGAATTGCTCTCTTCCCAGATTTTGTCCAGCCACTTGATATTCATGAGTAATTCCATGTACATTCTTACTTGTTGGTATTCTTCCGTGGTTAATTAAAAAGGCCCAGCAGATTGGGCTGTTTCATTAGGGTACATTGCTCCGTTCTTCTCCCCAAAGGGCTTGAGTGCATTTTTAATTGGTAACTGAGGGCTAAGCTTCTTTGTTATATAAGTTTCCATCAAAGACTATAATTTTCATAGTTGAAAGACAAAAATGAGAAAAGTGCAGCGATTACTCTGACTGGAGAGATGATGTTTATGTGCCTGTCAAGTAAAGCAATAACACTGCTTTGCGTACTGGTATGTGTTGAGTTTTGCCATTTGACTCCATCAACACAAACATGCATCTGAATATTAGTTATGAATACATTCCCGGTGAGTCTGCTGTTCATAATGATTGGCTTTTAGTCTGTATTGACTGCTTCATTTCTCTAGCTTTTCTTTTCTTTTATCACTACCAAGTACGAAGAACTGTGTTTGGGGGACTATGTCAGTATTGTTGGCATTCTGTTTTTTTGTTTCTTTGTTTGTTTTTTTTTTTTTTTGAGACAAGGTTTCTGTGAAGGCCTTGGCTGTGCTGGTCTTGCTTTGTAGATCAGGCTGGCCTCAAATTCACAGAGATCCACTTGCCTCTGCCTCCTGAGTGCTGGGATCACCATGTGTATCACTGTGCCCTACTTGTATCAGTATTTGGTATATACTGTATTAGCATTTCAAAGTAAAAATTAAAAAAGCAACCTAGAGTGTTGCTAAAAAAAATCCCAATATTTGCTGTAAGGTAAAAATGTGTGTTGGTTTGAAATACATGAAATAAGGAAATACACATTGACTTCATGAGTGCAATGAGCATTATATTGCCAAGGCATGTCTGAACAGAATACTCTAATGGCCTTGCTCAGTTATTGTCTTAGCCCATGTTCTGTTGCTGTGAAGAGTCACCCTGACCACAGCAAATCTTAAAAAAAAAGAAAACATTTACATGGGGCTTGCTTACAGTTTCAGAAGTTTTAAATGTCCATTTTGTTTTCATTAAAAAATTTAAAAAACATATACATTTATATTATTACACACATATATAATCAACTACTTCCAGCAAGAAGAACACGACACAATCAGTTATTATATAAATGGCTACATTCTTAGTGTTTTGGCTATTTGTATTTGGCAGCCTTGAAGAAGACATCTTTTCTATCTTGGCGCATCTAAAATTCTGACTGCAAATCAATCTCCATCACATCTCGTCATCATCAACTTAAAACATCTATCTTAGACCTAAGAACACCTTAATCCCTAAACAACTAAGCTTCATTGTAAAACCAAGCTACCTGGTCTTCAGCTCCATCAGAGACGTGAGAAGGAGTAAACTTGATTACCTGAGCATAGTGGCAACTCAGGCAGCTATGGTTGTACATCCAGTTCCCTAGGCAGCAGGAAGAAGGAGGGAAGGAGAAAGAGAGAGAAAGAGAGAGAGACAGACAGACAGACAGACACACACACACACACACACACACACACACACACACACACACACACACACTGGCCCTGGCTTGGGCTTTTGAAACCTACTCCCACTGACACACTCCCTCTAACAAGGCCACACCTTCTAGTCCCTCTGTCACTCCCTGATGACTAAGCCTTCAAATGTGTGAGCCTATGGAGGCCGTTCTTACTCAAACCACCCCAGGCATGAAGGCCTTCATTTGCTTGGTGCTGGTGTAAAGCACTTTGGAGGAAGAGTGCTATGTTAACTCCGTTACCTAAATCCCACAATCCTCCACCTACGCATTTCAGTTTTCTCATCTGCGCGAAGAAACCGGGGTGTAGAAGTCATCTGTCCAAATGCTGGTGCAAATGAGAATGCCTCACTGCTACTGGGATCCTAAATTCGTTCTTTAGAAAGAAACCAGTGTGTCTTCTTGGGATGTGCTGTCTAAAACTCTTCTTTTAACCGAAGGCCTGGAGGAGAATACAGGGACTGTCTGGCCTGACTAGTAAGGCACAGGCTCCTGTGCTCGAGGGAGGATTACAGCAATGGTGCAGGAAGAGGGGGGTGCCTGGATGGTCTCTCTCTGACTCCGTGTTAGCAGCTATTTTCCTTTTGTAGGATCCTGTTGTGGTCAGAGATCGCTGACTCAGCTTTTAAAATATGTGCATAATAAAGGATTGTCTTCATGGTCCAAAGGGAAGAAGGAAAGGGCTGGTAGTCTTTCTACGTTAGAATCTGGATGTCCTTCACGTGATGATGGCTCATTGATGAGCTTTGGCCAGTCAGTTCGTGGAAATCGCCGGTCATGGCCAACCTGCATCTAATACAATTAATTTTAATACGTACTTTGGAGATTAGCCAGCAACACGGGCCAGGATTGCTATTAAACTAATGTCGGCTCGTCAGCATGCACTTATATACTTCTACAAATTTGAGTGTGCTCTGTTATTTCTCTCAAAGCATTGGCATTCTCTCTCTTGTTTTTTAAATAACCTTACATGTAGCACGCTCCAAGCGTAGAGCCCCAAAGCTTAGGGTAATAAATTATTATGCAAACAGATATATAAAATGATTCCCCCTTTGGGATAGTCGTTGTAACATGATGGTTAGCTCGGTGATTATTTACCCTTCACAACTAGCCAAACAGAAACATTGTCTTTACGCAGTCTGTAGCTAATCAAGATGTTAGAAGAAGAGCTAATACATTCCGAGAGGCTCAGGGTTTCTTTTCTTTTCTTTTTTTTTTGTAAACTTGGTCCAAGACGTTGCTGTTAAAGCATAAATATGGTAGACAGAGAAATTCAAAGATGACAAAGGCATTATTAAAAACAAAAAGTAAATTAAAATTAGGTAAGAATTTGGAACAAAAGAATAATAAAGTGTATGTTGGCTGTCAGCTAAAACAGAAACCCTAGTTCGTAGACTTTTAATATTACTATGGTGGACTAAATATTACATTCACTCCCCACAACCATGTCCCAATCCTAAAAGCCTTAGATGCCATCTTATGACTATTCTGGGTTATATGTTTTGGTTCAAGGCAAACAAGTCCTGTGGGAGAATGTACACGTGAGTGCAGTGTGCACATAGGCCAGAAGAGAGAGCTGTGCCTCCAGTCCTTGGGGAGAGCAGCAAGTGCTGTTAAGGGCACTGCCGTCTCTCTAGACCCCCTTCTTCCTTCTTGATTGAGTGAGATTATATGGTGGCTCTGGTAGTCACTTGGAAAGGATTTTAATCTGGTCAGATGTGTGGATGACAAGGGTTGCATAAAGGGGTGCTACTGCATATCTTTTGCTGTGAGAAGGGGTTCCTGTGAGATTTCTAAAAAACTGTAGGTTTGTGGTTGGGAAAAGAGTAAGGCCTTATATTCTCAATGAATAAATTAAAACATTAGGGGAAGAGAATATATATATATATATATGTATGTATATATATGTGTGTGTATATATGTATATGTTTATACACACACACACACACACACACATATATATATATATAATTTTTCTCCACCAACCTCCTGTCCCACCTAACTACCCATACAACTTCATGTTCTTTATTCTCTTCAAACAACAACAACAACAACAACAACAGCAGCAACAGCAACAACACTACTAAAGAACCTCGTGAACTTTGGTTTGTTGGCCAACTACCGCTAAGCATGAGGCCTGCCCTGGAATGTGGTTGATATACTCAAAGTCATCCCATTAAAGAAAACTGACTTCCTCTCTCCGAGCAGCTGTCAATTGCACAAGCTTCCCTCATAGGCCTGGGATTCTTTTTTTTTTTTTCCTGCCTCGAACACACACAGTTCTTGTGTGTGCTGTACTAGGCTCTGAGTTCTGTATGTGTGCCTGTCCTGTCGTGCCTAGAAAATGGCTGTTTCTTTGAAGTCATCCCCTACCTCTGGCTCTTAACAGTTGTTGTTCTTTCCCCTCTCCCACGTGTATCTCTGAGACTTGAGGTGAGGGCTGTGATACAGACATTCCATTTAGGGCTGAGTACTCCAGAGTCTCCGGTTCACTGTGTGCTGTTGAGCTGGGGGTCCCTGTATTAATTTCTACTGCAAGAAGAAGCTTGTGCAATGTGGGTTGATGTATAGTCTTAGGTCTTAAGGATAATTCATTGCTGGTTTAAACGTTCTGTTAGCAGTGTGTAAAAGGAACATTGTCTCTACATGGGTAGCCTTCACAACAAAGGCTGGTTGTGCTGGAGTTCTCGACTCTGAGCTGGCGAGGGGCTCCAGCTAAACGCTGGAGAGGGGGCTTGCTTTCCCTTCTCATGTCCTCTCTCCTGCCTTTCTCTCCTCTCTCAATCGTGTTAAAGCTGAGGTTGGATAAATACCTACTCAGAGACTCTACAGATGGCATTTCTTCTCTGAATTCATTCATCCACTTTTTCAGAACTCGTTCCTATGTACCCGGGGGGTGCCTGGTGTTGAAAGGTGAAAACAGTGGCCAAGAGCTAGGATTAATGTACAAAGGATGGTGTGTCTGGTTGAAAGAAGCACTTGGTGCTCCATCCAGTCTCTTTGCTCTAACTACAGAACTCTGTGTGTTATGTATTCTGTCTGTTAAATACGTCACTGTGCCAGTATCACTTTTCTTTTGTGATGTTTAATATCAGTCTCTGAGAAACTCTGGATCTTTAACACCACGTGTATAGCATTTTCTTTTTTCTCCACCTTTTGCTATAGAGGCTAAAGCTGAGTGGGAAGGCAGCATTGGCTGGGACACTGTTAACTCTTAAATCGGAAACAATTCTAGGCTGACATACTGTGTTAAGGGGTTAGGACTTACCAGAAAGTATAATGAGAGAATATAATGCCTTTCAATTCAAGGGGGGGATATATTATTTATTCATATTGTTGAAAGTTCATGGTACTAAAGACAGGTGTGGAAGAGTAAGGTTCCAAAGCTACAGTGTTATTTTTATGAAGGAAGTTAGAGTTTGCAAGCCCTAGGTCACTGGGTTTTCCAAATTCAGCATTTGTAGAATGTCCATATATCTCGCTGAGTTCCACTCCTGCTTGCAGAGATCAGATAGAGCTAGGAGAAAGCAGAGGTGCCAAGAACAGGGAGTGCAGATCTGGAGGGGACGCTGGAACCTCTGTATATTCGGCCTATCAAATAAGGCCAGCTGCTCATTTGTTTCCTGTCCAGGTTTGGAATCCACCCAGTCGCGGGCCGAATGCCTGGTCAGCTCAATGTCCTCCTGGCTGAGGCAGGGGTGCCCTATGACGTTGTGCTGGAAATGGATGAGATCAACAGTGATTTCCCAGGTAGGTGGCGGAGACGGCGCACTTTAAACACTGTTTAAATATTGTGCACGAGGTGGCACTACGTTTAGAGTGTTGTTGTGTGACTGGTGAGAACTGACAAGTTTGATGAAGAGCGATGTGAATACAGTAGGTATGTGGCCACGAGTAAGTAAGTGAAGGATATTATTCGGTGAGCCATAGCAGATGTGCCAGAGGCACAGTTAGATTGTATTCTTCTGTGAGGAGTGAGGGCTGCTGGGAGTCTGGGGCCACGGTTCATAGGTGAGTCTGAAACCTGCGCAGATCTGGCCTTTGACTCCCAGTCTCCTCTCTCAGCAGCTTGTAGCCTTGAGCTACATACCCGCCACAGACCCCTCACTTACAGAACTGCTTTTGTGGATGAATTCTTGGTGTCTCAAATTTTGCTGTTTTTTTCCCACTGTGCCAAGTTAAGATTGGTCAAGTAGCTCGTGTGTTCTTTCTCTCCGTCTCTTGCCCTCCCGCTCTCTCCCTCTTTCCCTCCCTCCCCACTTCATTTATAAGTACCAGGACTTCATAAGATAAGGTGCTATACTCTGTAGCTGTCATTGTGAGGATGTGGAACAACACTTGGCCCAAGGTCATATTTGTTAAAGTTAGACTCATTCCCTCTGGCAAGTATTCACTGTAAACTTAAAAACAAAAAACAACAACCCAACCCAAAAACCCACACTGTTTATTAGGGGGAAAAAAGCAACAATGAAATTGTGTGTATGTCTAGATACATGTGGCATTTTTGGCAGCATCCTTAGGTAATCTGAATTATAGTTCTTAAAGAGGGAATTTAGGCCATTTTAATTTTACGCTCCTTTTTAAATTTAACCGTTGTTAAATAATGTATAAAACCAGCCAGTTCCAGGAATTATGGACACAGCCTTAACATGGTACAGGCTTTTAGACTTAGGTTTTTGATATTAGATTGCATTTTAATTGGGCATTTTAAACGTTGAAAATGGATTCAGATCTTATAAAATCATGTGAATAGCAAGATGATTTGGGGACAATAAAAGAATTATAAAGCCAGATCAGCCAGATCCACTGGGTGGGTAAGCATCATAAAGCAGCCTTTAGCTAGGATGGTAAAGCTCTGTGAAGGTCCCCCTGCTGGATTCTAGCTCTGTGACATTTTCTGGTAAAGCTGTATGCAGCACGTAACACAAGGTAGCCTCTTATAAGAATCTGGTGTTGTTATTGTTACTAAATCACTGTAATCTGCCTAAAAAGAAGTGTGAGTAACCCATTGTGTTTTATATTTTTCTGCCCCTCCCCCCTGCTCTGTTTTCAACTATAGACACTGATTTGGTTCTTGTCATTGGAGCTAACGACACTGTCAATTCAGCAGCTCAAGAAGATCCCAACTCTATCATTGCAGGCATGCCAGTCCTTGAGGTCTGGAAGTCCAAACAGGTACATAGTTAGACTTACCATTCATTCTCACGGTTAGAGGTCACTGGAAATACATACACAGAGAAGAACTTTCTCTGGTCACTTAATGAGTGTTGGTGATGCCTTTCAAGGGGCCTCAGGAGTGTTAGCATAGCTTAGGGCCAGGACCACAAGTCCAGCTTCCTTCTGGTCCCTGGCCACCAAAGAACCCGAGTGGACATGGTGCTGCAAGTAGAACCAGATGAGATTATGTGGCTAGATTAGCAAAATCTGTACGCACAGCTGGAAAAAAGGGCTGTAAGCAATTAGAACGTGTCTGGCCAGATTCCAGGTTGAGTCCCGTGAAGCAGATGGCTTCCCTCTGGGACAGTGAGTCAATATCATCGCCTTCATAGACCAGGACGAGTGCATTTTTTCCCCAATTTATTTCTTTTATGGGATATTTGTATGTTGTTATGGACTGTCTAAAATACATGTAAATACATGAGTTTAAAATGTACTGTTTGAGATGAGTAGATACAAAATGCCCTTGCTCGTGTATATGCGGCTGTTATCTTACTTGCAGTCAGTATTTGAAAGTCTTCAGAATTGCATTATTGTACTAATGTCATGTAATGCACGGGCTTTTAACTTTTTAGGAACTAACATTTTCGGGATAACGAAACCTGTAACAAATGTCAGTAGATATGTCTATGTCACGCCAGGGTTTCTTGGCCAACCAACCCCTGTCTTTGTTCATGGTTGATGCATTGTTAGTTTCTAGCTCCATCCTTGAGAGATGTTCTTGACATGCCTTTGTCCTACAACTTTCTGATTTAGTTTACTCTGAATCATACCATCTCACCCCCTCAATCCCCTGCTCAGTTATATTTATGTCAGAATTGGCAAGTTGGGAGTGTAGGCACAAAGTTTGTTTTCTTTAGCTTATTCATAGAAAAGAAGATGAGCTCACAGCATTATTTTTTTGATTAGAAAATGTTACTCACAGACTTTGTAGAGACGAGTGCAAGGAATAAAAAAAGTCATTGAAATGTTATTACTTAAAGATAGACAGTTAACATGAGCTTCACTCCAATAAGAGCATGATTCAAAATAAGCATTAATATAATGCAAACACACATTTGCAAATACCCCATGTGGGTTTTAACATCTCAGCCTTGGTACAGGCCTTGTTCCCACTTGGGGACGAAATCTTGTGTCTTTTTGCTCAGCCGAGCTCTATGGGCATTGCCCTGAGTACTCCACAAGGCTGGAAAGACATGGCTCTAGTCATCATAAATACATGATTAAATCAGAGGAGACAGACACATTTTACCTGAATAATACCCACATGTATTGAGATGTCACCTGTATGCCATAACTATGCATTTATAGTTTCATATATCATATAAATAAAAGTAAGAAAGCGATGCACACGTTAAAACAGCGACAAAACCAGGAAAAGGCCATGCTGTGTGCCTAACAGGTCCTGTTGAGTATAATTTTTTCTATCTTTGGTTCTTAGGTCATTGTCATGAAGAGGTCCCTGGGTGTTGGCTATGCTGCTGTGGACAATCCAATCTTTTATAAACCTAACACAGCCATGCTTCTGGGTGATGCCAAGAAGACATGTGACGCTCTGCAGGCCAAAGTTCGGGAGTCCTATCAGAAGTGAACGTCAGAGATCCAGCTGGTGCCTTAAGTTGCAGGAACAGACAAATAAGACATCAGGAGATGGGCCCGATCGTTAGGCCCGAACGAAGCCTAAAAACAACAGAGATCTTTAAGATCAGCAACCCTCGAGCCTCAAAAAACATTGGAAGTTTTTGTCTACCTATTTATACTTACCATTGCCAACAAGCAAAAGTATTTTGTAAGCACCGGAAGAACATTCTTATTTTAGGTACAATCCTATTGGATTTTAAAAGTCCCTTTCAGTAGCTAGACATGAGTTCACAAGTGGAATGTTCAGGGTTTCAGGATGTTCTTCGGTCTGAAAAGTATTACACAGTGTGATCATCACAGGCACCTGCATTTAGTTGGTTTTTTTTTTCCTTCACCAAATGTGGCTAATGTCAAGCTTTTATCAGCTCCTACCTGTCCTCCTGCATTTTAGCCATAGTCTGGATTGATTGAGCCAAATCTGTTTCAGGTTAGCAGGCTTTACTTTTAGATTCTAGATTTCAGAGATATATTTTCTCACTTCTATTTTAATATGTAAAAGGACTAGATTGCCTTTCAGAGATGCCAGAAACAATCTGCTTGATAGGTCCAGTAAAACGTAACTTAAAAGTAATTAGTTGTATTTTTTTGAAAGCCCCATTGCCATTTGGAGGTCTCTTTAATTTCAACCAATTAAGTGCTCTTGAAAGGACTGTAGCGAGTGCTGCAACCATTTGAGTAATAAACGAGTACATCATGTTTTCAAAGTGACTGTAGACTTGTTTTGGAAAACAAAGACCTAAACTCATTAACATTGAAGGAAGACCTACTACTTTGTAATAGGTAGAGTTAATCTCTCTTCATTGTTTAGAAGACTGAATTGTTTTTCAAAACTATAGTGATTTTTGAGGTCAAATGTAATTTGATGACACTCAAAAGTGGCATCAGCACTTCAGCCACGTCTGTAAGGACCAGTTTAAAAAAAATCCTGTATAGAAGTCTAGATTTTCTTTGTTACTTTATCTTTATTTCAAAAGCTCACAAGTAGAGAGCAGTGTGGTACATTATAAGGATTCTGTGTCTCTGTTCACTCAGGTATCAAGTCACTCAAAACAGTTATTAACCCCTACAAGGCCTGGGGATATGGCTTAATTAGTTCAGCACTTGCCTTGTGTGCATGAGGTCCTGAGTTCAATCCCCAGTGCTGAAATCAAAACAAGCAGAAAAATTCACTCATACAAAGCTATCTCTAAATCTCAGGACTACTGGTGAAAACATTGCTCCTCTTCACTAAGTTTTTTAACGAACAAGTTCTGTTTTGCTGTGCCTGAGACAAAGGATGGAGAAGAAGGAAGGGGGAGCGGGATAGGAAGTGGGGGGAGGGGGGGGGGGAGGGGGGGACAATATTAGACTTGCAGAGATTCCTTTTAAATGTCTAAGAAATAAATGCAGTTCACTAATGGATCTGAGCTCACTAGTAACTTCAGGGTTGGAGTTTATCTAGCTCTAGATTTTTCTAGAAAAGTAGCGAGTTAATTTTCAAAAAGTAGTTCCAAAGTCCAGTTTAAATCTAAAAGGAACCGAGGGGTATTTTGCTTCTTTTCCCACATGCCATTCAATGGTATCTAGAGGCAGTTTTGGTCATCAGAACTGGTAGAAGATCGGGATGCTGGTGGATGGTCATTCTGTAATCACAGGAGCAGTCCCCCTGCTGGGTAGTACACAGTAGGATCTCCTCCCCAAATGTCAATAGTGTCAAGATGGAACAACCTTGGTCTTCTCTAATCTGATGTCTTTCTTGGTGGTTTTAATACTAATTATAATATCTAAAGCATGGCAGTTTTGGTTTATGGCACATAGTATTTATATGAGGAGGAGAAAAAAAAAAGGTATTTGCCAAATTGAAGGCTGAAGCTTTTTTGTATTTGCAAAGCTAGGGCAAATGAGAAACTGCAGCTCAGCAGTGAGCACTTGGTTTTCATCCGCATCTATCAATGGTTAGTGGACCTCTGTTTTCCTCGAGGGGAATTATTAGAGGCAGAAGAAAAGGCTTTGCGACTGTACATAACTTAAGGTTTCTTTAGAGACCCACGAACCAGGGAAAAAGTGGAACTGACCCACGGTGCACACACCTGGAGCTGTCTCCGTGTTATTACTGGCTATTGATTTCCAGGAGGAAGGGCTGAGTCACCGAGGTGAGGAGGGCACTAGGGCTGGTGTCCTTCGGGCAAAGCCCCTTTAGTTGTGGGAAAGGAAAAGGGAGGCATAGTTGTAGGAGCCAACACGAAGGCAGTGTCTGGCATTCATTATAAAGACAAGCCCAGGACCCTAAGACTGGCCTCTGTTGCTGTGATGGCTTTTAGGAGCTTTCCAATGACAAAACAAGTGCCGGCAAATCAGGAGCAGTCTGAATGCTCATGCCTGTGACAGCAGCAATGAGGAGACTGTGCAGTAGGATTACAAGTTCCAGGATATATAGTAACTAGTCTCAAAAAATGATAAAAGCACACACACACACAGACACAGACACACACACACAGACACACACACACACACACCTCTGCCAATCCTTAGCCATACAGTTCATGGTCCAGTTGGCTTTACTTTATTGCAGAAGATAGTTAAAAGATTCATTTAAAAGATTTTCAAGCCTATAATTCCTTAAGTTAATCATGCAAAAGAAGTGGCGCCTCGTGCCTGCGATTTTATTACTGGGAAAGCAGAGGCAAGAGGGTCAGGGCCCGAAGGCCAGGCTCAGCTATCTAGCAGGTTTGAAATGAGCCCAGACTGTATAAGGCTGTATCTCAAGACCCAATCCAAAGCAAGTCCCCAATAAGAAACAAAAATACTTCCAAAAGTTTGATGATCTAAGATTATTATTGGTGGCAAGATCTTAGAAACCACAAAAAAAAAAATTAAAAACAAACAAACAAACAAACCCAAGACTTTAATAAAAATCTCATTTCATTTCTTCTTTCCTGATGAGCCATAGAAATGATAGATTTGAGTCATTCCATATTATTATCTTATGTATTTTTATATTGAATTCTCTTAGCTCTGTTTTTTTTTTTTTCTTTTACTTTAGCTCAATACTTAGGAATGAATGCTTTATAAAGAATGAAAGTTAGTTGGCTCAATACTGGTGGCCAGAAACTTGGAAGAGCTTGCCCTGGCATCCAATGGTAGAGAAGTGCCATGACTGGCCTTAGGCAGAAGGGGCGCAGATGGGCGGTAGGAAGCTAGCCAAAGGGGAGGAGTCAGGTTTATGCTCTTTATAAAATCTGGTCTTGAGTAAATGAATCTAACCTTAGGAGACTTGATACACTTCCCAGAACAGCAACAACCCACTCCTTAGGGTGGATGTAATTACTGCCACTAGGTATCCATCCTAAAAGGGCTTAGTGGACCTTGAGGTGTGGCCTTCGGAAGATAAATCACATTCAAGCCACAGTGACGTCTCGTGTGTGTGTGTGTGTGTGTGTGTGTGTACATGTATATACGATGTATTGCCTGCTGTGCCCTACCATCTGTTCTACTCTCTAAATAACCGAAATGCTACCAGTTATTTGTTTGTCTTGTGGACCATCTTTAATTTCTCTCTCATCTGTTTTCATTTGGCAGTTTTTTTTTTTTTTAAGTTACTCATCTAAGTAGAAATTGCACAAGCCTTTGCACACATACATGTTCGTGTCTCTGCACATCTAGGCAGGTCCTGTACATAGATATTCGTTGTCATTCAGTAGGATTTGTTTTTTTCTTCTGGGGATTAAAGTAGAGGGGACAAGTAGCTTTGGTTCTTCATGTGGCAGGCGGCAGAGCTTCCTCGAGCCCCGATAATGACTAGAAAACGAGTCGTCGCTTATTTCATGTGTCATGACCCTGCGTTTTATATCTCAGTGTGTTCTCATCCAACACAAATGTGGAATATATTATGTATCAGTCAGCTTTAGGGGTTTGCTCCATTTCTCTGATCCCAGAGCTTTATTCTGTAATTAATAACTCATATGCTCATCTAACTTAGCGGCAAATTTTGTAGTCCCCCGAGGCATAAGCTGTACGGGCTGAAGCGTTTCAGTGTTGGACACTGGACAGCTCTTTAGTATAGCTAAGGAGAGTAGCTCAAGTGCCTAGTTTGCAGCTCTTGCAAGCTTTTGAGTGCTTTGCCAGCAAATGTTGGGTCAGAATATAAGGAATCATCCAGAACACATGTACGCCGTCCACACACAGTAATCCCAAACCAAAGTCCTTCACTCCAGGAGTAAGAGCTTGCATAGCCCAAGCTGCTCATTAGATTCTCAAAAAAAAAAAAAAAAAAAAAAAAAAAAAAAAAAAAAAAAAATCACAAGGCTCCCCTAAGCAAAGCTTTAAAAAACACTGGATCAACAGAGCAGGGGGAAAAAAAATAGTCTCAAGTGAACATCAAAGCACTCAAAATTCTTGTTTTAAAACTTTTATCTTTTAGAAATAATGTCTTGAGCCAAAGACCTGTTTTTTTCCCCCCTCACTAAACCAGTTTAGACATCATGATGTACGAGACAGTAATGGAAACAGCTAATATTTGAAGCGTTAAAGTATAAGGTGGTTGAAGGAAACAGGTACGAGAGGGGCTGACTACGATGGTTAGGGTAGAGGTAGGAGAATAAGCATGGTGGAGCAGTCAGGGTTACGTAGAAGAACAGAACTAGCCAAATGGATCTATGTTTGAAAGGGGTTTAGTTTATGTCACTCAGGCCGTGAGTGCAAAATGGCTGTCTGCATGCTTAGAACGGCGGAAAACTAGGTAGCTGCTCAGTCCATGAGCCTGGGTGACTTAGGGCTCGGTTCCAGCCTGGTCCTGAAAGCTTAGAGGTTCTCCTCAGTGCAAATGAGAGGCTGGAGAAGCAAAGCAAAGGGTGGCTGTGGTAGACCAGCATGTTTTATATATATATGTGTGTGTGTGTGTGTGTGTGTGTGTGTGTGTGTGTGTGTGTGTGTAAAATGAATCACTTTTGGCCATGTTTTCATGCCCAGTGTTAACCTCTTGATACAGTCAACATGAGGTGATTTATATATAAAGCTTGTGCACATATAAACAGGTTTTAGCTATCTAAGACCACACAAAGGAGAAACAGGTTATCTCAGTTTAGCTTTAGTTATGACTTGATAGATGACTAGGGTCATCTGAGAGGAGAGCCTCACTGGGGAATTTGCCTGGATCAGATTGGCCTGTGAGCACGGCTGTGGGAGTTGTCTTGACTATTAATTGATGGAGGAGGGCCAGCCCACGACTCTAGGCTGCACCACCCATAGGCAGGTGGTACTGGGTTGTACAAGAGCCCTTTCTGAGCATGAGCCTGTGAGGGAGCTAGGAGCCAGCCAGCCAGCTCCTCCATGGCTACTGCCCAGTTTCCCTCAATAATGGACAGTGACCTAGAAGTATAAGCCAACAAAACCCTTTCTTCTCCTAAGCTGCTTTTGGTCAGAGCGTCTTACCTCAGCACCAGAAAGGAAACTGAACCTTAGAAGTAAGAAGACACTCCTCTGTGTCATAGTCACTTCCATTCAGGACCTGTTATCTGAAGGTTTGTCTTATTTTTCTTTTTTGATTCTGGTTTGAAAGTCTCTTTATCGCTGGGCCGTGGTGGTGCATGCCTTTAATCCCAGCACTCGGGAGGCAGAGGCAGGTGGGTCGCTGTGAGTTCAAGTCCAGCCTGGTCTACAAAGGGAGTCCAGGACAGCCAGGGCTACACAGAAACCCTGTCTCGAAAAAAAAAAAAAGTCTTTGCTTATCTTTTTATCTTATCAAGTAGATAGCATTATGAATAGGTGACGGTTAAAGAATGCTTCTTTAGTGCTGGCTGGCATCTTTTCCTCCACCTTTTGGATATCAATGCATACTGCCACCAAAAATGGCCACAGGGCTTCAAGCTAGATCTGGCTGGTAGAATAGTTCATCTAACCACTCAGCTGACTTCTGCTGACCAAAAATAAATCAAAGAAAGGATGGTATTCAGGGAAAGGGAGAACCGTGCCACACAAAACTATGTTTTTTGTTTGTTTTGTTTTGTTTTTTTGAGATAGGTTCTCTCTGTGTAGCCCTGGCTATCCTGGACTCACTTTGTAGACCAGGCTGGCCTTGAACTCACAGCTATCCACCTGCCTCTGCCTCCTGAGGGCTAGGATTACAGGTGTGCACCACTGCACCTGGCTCACAAAACTATTTCAAAATATATTTTTAACTCTAGTTATATTTTCAGCAAAAGTTGTCATCCACCCTCATCGTGATGAGAAAACATCTGTTTTTCTGTGACTCGAGGAAGGTTATTGGCAATAAGGTGATTACATTTGTGGTCTCATCCATTCTTTGGTCAAGAAGATACAACTACTATTTTAAAACTTAAAAAAAAAAAAAAACCTCTTAAAGGCATAATGGTATATGCTTTTAACCTCAGCACTTGGGAGGCAGAAGCTGGTGAATTTCTGTGAGTTTGAGACCAGCCAGATCTACTAGTGAGTTCGAGGCCAGCCAGAGCTACATACATAGTGAAACCCTTTCTTGGGGGACAAAAAAAAAAAAAAAAAAAAAAAAAAAAAAAAAAAAAAAAAAAAAAAAAAAACCAAACCAAACCAAAACAAAAAACCCAAAACCAAACCCAAAGCAAACCCAAACCCAAACTCAGTAAAACATAGAAAACCTTTTTCTTATTGTTTAAAACACGTGTGTGTGTGTGTGTGTGTGTGTGTGTGTGTGTGTGTGTGTGTGTGTAGGTCGTGACAATGTACAGGAGGCGCTTTCTTCACTGGATTCAACTCAAGATGTCAGGCTTGGTGGCATGTGCCTTCACTCACTGATCCATCCCACCTCCCCCAGCCACTACCACTTGCCCCATACACAAAAAACCCTGAACCCTGAGAATGCTTCACCTTTAAGAGCAGATTGTCTACCTCTCTGGGTTTCATAGTGCATGACCCTCCCCATGAAGGCTTGACCTGTGAGTTTCCTGCATCATCTATTCCAGCCCAGCCTTTCACTGAAGATTTTTGCCCCCTGCAGCCCACAAACTCAGATATGCCAAAACATGGCTTTCTTCTCATAGAACTGAACTTACATCCTCTTTTGAGTCATGAATTTTCCCTAAAGATAGAAACTTGACTTTAAATTAGGGTGGTTTTTTTCCCTTGTCCCTGTTTTTCTTCTGGGGACATATTGGAAGCAAGTGGGATGGAAAAGCCAGTGACATAGCGTCACTGTTAAGGTTAGACACTGTTAAAGAGTCCAGTTTGAGACGTAGTTCACCTTTTCCCATTTTCTGACTTCTTCCCTCTGTTATTCTTTGGTTTAAATAAAGGGGTTATGGCGAAGATGAAATCAGTTTGGATTCAACTGGAGAAAATACACAAGGCAGAGGGTATAAGAAGCTTGAAATATGCTGAAAAATTTCTACTACATCAATTTATATTTAGGGTGAAAAATTTAATGACCTTCATATGAGGCTATTACTAGTGCTGTTTCCACGAGGAAACTACTAGCACTCCAGATAGTTTGTCCTGAAGGTCATCCAAGTGTTTTTAAGCAAAGAAATCTTCAGGAAGACCTACTTAATTCATCTGCTGAGATGAACAGAACTGCTTCAGAAATTTGTATTTTAGGAAATTTAGCAAGGCATTGAGCTGGTTTGGGGAGGGTTTTTCCTTTGTCCGATGAGGATTAAAAAGTGCCCTATCATCTAATTTCAAGTCATTTATCAGCAATGCTTTGGTATTACATCCGCAGCCAAAATTTGAGAAGAATCATTAATTTGCAGTTGGAGCACACCCGAAACAAAGACAGAAAGGTCAAAACACAACTCTACTGATAATTATTCTTGTTTTAAGAACACAAGTTAGCATTTCTAGGCCATCCAACTTTTCTGTACTGATGTATTACTCATGAAATAGTTTTAAAGAGCAATTCCTCTGTATGCTACTAAGTGCAGTTTTCACTGGAGAAACTAGGGCAAAATATACCATAAACTTCCTGTACTTACCATGCGGCAGAAAGAACAGCAAACATCGTATCCCTCCCTTAAGTGATAAGTGCTTCATCGTTTCTGCAAATGCCATGGCTCCAACATTGTGCACAGACCTTTTGCTCCTCTGTGATAATATCCCGCCTCCCTCTAGAAATAAAGGGGGCTGAGTAAAATGAAACAAAGATAAACATATTTACAGTCGTCATGATTTAATCTTTTCACATCATGGGACTGTGGTACTAGAACATACTTTGAGGAAGATACAGGGATGCAGCGTGGTAAAGTGTTTTGCAAGGGTTTGACCCAGTTGGATGAGGGGGTCTCGTTATTGAACCCAGGTTGGGGAGAATGAGGTGGCCTTTGGCAAACGTAAAGGACCTTTCACATTCCATGAGACAGGGGGGAGGAAAATAAGAGGAGAAACTAAGGGGACATCTGTGAGACACAACCCAGCTTAGTTCTTTTAGATTGAAAATGAGGATGATGATGTCAAAGGGACCCCAGAGGCTGGGGCTAGCGGTCCAGCTTGACTGGTAGAATGCTTACCCAGCACAGAGGAATATAGCGCTGAGGAGGACTGTTGCTCTCTTTTCTACCAGCAGCCTGCACAGCACCTCCCTGTACTGTGCACGTCAGGCGGCAGGGAAAGAGATTTTTGGCCAGTTTGTGATTGATCTTTGGTGTCCTGAAACCAAAATGTGTGGTGTGTTCAGCAATAGGATCTTGTCAAGTAGTTAATGATGACCACCCAAGAGTAATGGCAATAGCCATGTTGTTTTGGGACCCCCTTGAACAACAACTCAAAGGGAGCTATCTCATTTCTGGCAATTAGGTTTTTGTTGCATAACATGTCTTCTGGGAGCAATATTGCCCACCCATGCAAAGTACCAAGATCAAATGTGTGTGTGTGTGTGTGTGTGTGTGTGTGTGTGTGTGTGTGTGTGTGTGTACCTGGGTACCTGTGAGTGTAGGTGTTCTTGGAGTCCAGCACAGAGCACTGGGCTCCCACTAGTTGGATTCCAGGTGGTTGTGAGTCATCTGAGATGGGCAGTGGGCCCCAAATTCAGATCTTTTACAAGAACAAGAACTGTGTTCATGCACAACTGCTGAGCCTTCTTTCCAGCCCCAAGATATTATGTTTCAAAATTGTTTTATAAAATAGTAGATGTCCATAAGGTCTCTTAAGTTTTCCTTCCTTCCTTCCTTCCAGCTTTCTTTCTATTTCTTTGAGTGCTTGTGCAGCTGTGTGTGACTGTGTATGCTACAGTGCATGTGTGAATGACAGAGGACAGCCCAGGAGAGCTGGTTCTTTCCTTTTCACCACAGTGTCAAGGGATCATGCCCACGTTGTCAAGCTTTGCAGGCCTTTTCCTGCTGAGGTGTCTTGTAGGCCCTCATCTGTTGATTTTGACGCTGACTAACATCCCGTTTTAAAACTGTTTTCAGGCAAAAAACAAACAAAACAAAACAAAACAAAAACCACCCAACCCAGCATTTCTCTAAATCTTTTCTTTACCCGGCCTTTGTCAGAGTGAAGGAAGAACATCATGTTCTTTGCCTTACTGCTCAATTTACCAAGAAAACACTGAGTCAATTGAAACCAGGCATCAGCAATTCAGTTGTACCAGCTTGTGTGCCTTCTGGGGTCTTGTTTGCCTGCTAGTGTTGACCTCAGAAGATCAGCCTATTGGGCAATAAGCAGCCTCATTTCTGATTACCAGTGGGTCTAGTTATGTAGTTCAGGGGCAGTTTAGTCAGAGTTTCCTCCCTCGTTCAATTTTAGCTCAGTCTCAACAGAAATTATATGAGATTTGGAGCGTGAGGTGGAGCAGTTACTGTTTTGCCGTGAAGGTTTGCTCAAGTCCTGGGCATGCCTACAGCTCTGTGGGCGGTGCGACTCATGTCAAGGCTCTCGGGTGGCCTGGTATGGGTATAGCACCTGGGGCCACAGCTTCACACGCTCCTGCTGGATATCTCTGCTTAGATTTCTTCCCCTCACGACAAAGGCTCCTGACAGCTGCCCGTGGAAGGACAGCAGGCCCCCTCTGTGTCTGTCCCAGGAAGTCACAGAGATGGACAAGGGTTCTGGTTTGTCTTTGCTTCTCTTGATTAATGTCCGGCTGACAGTCTTGTCCCATGGTGGTCACTTCAGAGCCACCACCAGAAACAGCTGGGAAATTCTCATAGACACTGCCACCAACACTCACAATTGTGTGAAGTCTCATTCTTAGTAAATATTTTCATTCTCATACTTACAGTTCTTGGATTGAACCTTATTTGACACAGTTCCTTTACAACAGATTAAGAGTGGGAATTTGAAACCTTGTCTCAAAAAAAAAGAGTGATAATTCACCCAATTTGTGCTTATTGATATGAAAGACCTGGAGATGCCATGTCATTAAAATTATGAATAATCAAAACATTTAATAATTTCAACCATTTCTAACGAGGTAGTCTGATCTTTTTCAACATCATGAGCACTTTAACGCTTACAGCATCTACTCTCTTTCTCTCTCAGAGCACAGGAGTGCATATTTATAGATGTGAGGAAAGGAGACCAAATGTTTTTAATGACATTTTAGTGACAGTGTATGTATATGTATCTTAAGAACCCTTCTTTTCAGGAATGTCGATTCACTGTTTTTGATTCTGGCCTTTAATATATGGCTTAAGTTGGCCCATGAGACATTGGCACGTGCCTGAGTCAAATTTTCCTGTATAGATGCTCATGTATCCCACCTTCAGAGCCCTAACTGCTCTTGATCAGCCATCTTTAATATGTGTTTATCTGTGAAGCAGTAAAAGCTCCAAGGGGACGGAGCTCTTGCCTGCTTTGCTCACTGTGCTATCTAAGCCACACCTATCTGTAGAGAATACATTCTAAGACCCCAGTGGATGTCTGAGACCATAAGACCAATCCACTCACAGAAACACAGACACACACACACACACACACACACACACACACACACACACACACCCATAAACATATACATGGTAAAATTAAATTTATAAATTAGGCCCAGTAAGATATTAACAAAAACTAATAATAAAATATGATAATTAAAAAATGCTATAATAAAAGTTATGTGCACATGGTCTCCCTCCCTCCGCCTTCCCCCTTCCCCCCTCTCTCTCATCAGGACAAACTTGACTTGGTGGTGTATGCCTGTTCATGCTGCCCTTGGGTAGCACAGGCAAGAAGATGGGAAATTAAAGGCCACCTGGGGCTTCGTAGCCAGGTTGAGACAAATTTAGGCTATTGGACAAGATTCCGTCTCACATGAACCAAAACAACCCCCGAGAAGTAGCAACAAAAGAAGAAGAAGAAGAAGAATCAGGAAAAAATATTTATTAATAACTTTGGAGTGTGCCTAAGAGTGTGTGACTGAAACCATGTGGGGAATGAGACGCTAAGGAGACCTGCTGCATTGAGGTCGGGCACACTGACTGTGGAATGCGTTCAGAATTAGAAGAGTGAAGGAAGGCTTGAACAAAAAACTGTAGGCAATTAAGTCTCCCTCTTTTGCCTTCCTATTTTAGAAATCATTTTCTGTTAATAAATCTTGTTCTTTCCCAATTTCATACATGTGTGCACGTATTTCAGAAATTCTTACACTGAACTTGATGTTTTATTGGGTGTAAGAAGACTCGATGTTTCTAAAGCTCCGTGATTTTTTTTTTCAATTAAAAAATTTTTTATCTCATGAACATTGGTGTGAGGGTGTCAGATCTTTTGGAACTTGAATTACAGACAGTTGTGAGCTGTCATGTGGGTGCTGGGAATTGAACCCAGGTCTTTTGGACGAACAGACAGTACTCTTAACCACTGAGCCATCTTTCCAGCTGTGATGCTTTAAGAAGGGAAATTAAAGCTAAAAGTACCGAAGAAACAAAGACTTGTTGGGATAACGAGGGCTCTTCAACAGTGCCTCATCCATTTAGATTGTAGCCCAGGAACAACGCTTCCCAACAGCAGAAGCAGTAAGAGTTAGCATGCATTGTGCTGGCATGCACTGTAAAAACACCACCGGGATAGCATAAATATTACTCCCGTTTTTTTTTCCCCATGCAATAATAGTTAAAAGCTTCCCTTTCTTTTACAATTAAGCAATTTCAGCTTTGTTAAGGAAGAACTAAAGAGCTTTAATACACTTTGCCGTTCTCAAATTAATCTTCATTAAAAATCAGTAGTAATTCTCTTGAATGTAAAATTATTTATGCCGGGTTTATTAATGTGAGCCGAGAAAAGGGGGCGATGGAGCGTTAGGTTTTATTTTAGCCTTGCTATCCTGACTTTGAATGGGCTGAGTAAGAATGATAATCATGGCTTAGCCAACATTAAAATTACGAGTAGCCTTTCTACGATTCTCTGAGCCTTGAGAATAAAAAGCTTCTGCTTTTTATTTGGTTAGGGATGGCTTCTGTTTGTTGTTCACTTCAGAATATATGGGAAGTAACTGCACTACAGAAGCCTTTCCCAAAATGTAATATTAATAGCAGGTAAGGACAAAAAAATGGCTCCTATGGGTCACATCAATTTTGAAAATGTTACATTAAAGTGGTATGCTTTTCTTCTTAAAGTCAGTTGATTAATAATTGCACTGTGAATCATCAAGAAGGAAAGACAAGAAGGAAAGATATATTGACTGAACTGAATTTCCTACTGTCATCTGATCATGGAGCTTTAAAACTTAATAAAGTGGTTTTTCCTTGTAGGTTTCCCCCCCACTATTTTGGTTTGGTTTACTGAATTCTTTGGCATCCATTTGGTTTTGAAGTAAGTCCGACCATCTTCCTCTCGTTCATATAGAGAGGTATGTATGTGAGCTGATCCCTGGGATGTTGTAGGTCTCTGTTCCTTCCCGTCACCACAGACCTGTGACTTTCCTCTAGGAATCACTTCCCACTTTCCAGTCAGGGGTGCATATAATCACAACAGCCACGTTTACGAAGCATTCAACTTTAAGCACTGACCATAGTTTGGAAGAGCTTCCACATTGCAGAGCTCACTAGTCACAGGTGGACAGTCTTTCTGCAGGTGGTCCGTTTTCAGGTATGGGCCCAGTTAATTAAGCAGACGATGGAGTCGGGATTTGAACCTGGGCCATCTGGCTGCATTTGAAACCGAAACAGTGCAGCGTCAGAGCAGGGTTTCTATGGAAATGCCTTCTTGCTAAAGTGGGGGCTGCATGCAACTTCTGAAGTCTTTAGGGTCCTAGGTAAGGGAGCAAAGGACAGCTCAGGGTACCCACTTGACACTTGCTTAACTTCACGCACGCACTCGGATGAGCCAGTTTCCCCCAAAAGATTTTTTTTTTTATAACTTGTAGGGAATAAAGAATCTTCCTGTTTGCTGTCAGAAAGACCACAGGGTTCATTTCTAGGATCAGAGCTACTCGATTTGAAGTGCAGGTGGCCCTTGGGTTTTTGAGTTTCTCTCTCTTCCTTTTTTCTTCCCTCCAACTTTCCCGTTTCCCTTCATGCTAACCCTTCACCTCATTATATACACTTCAAACCCACAAACCAGCTTGTTGCTTTTGCACTGACTGCTGAGCTTACCGGGAAACCAAAAAGCCTATCGTTTCACCCGGCTTGTGGGAGATCTCTCTCTTCCCCATCCTTCCTCTTCTCCTCTGGGTTATCCACTGTTCTACATCATCTCCTCTGTCCTGCACAGTTCCCTGCTTCTTACACAGGACACTTCTTTAAAACAGAAATGATTGAGGTTTTTTGTTTTTGTTTTTAAAAAGCACTGTGGGTCTAACAGGCTGTTACATAAAGTAAGTGTAAAGCAAAGACAAACTCCAAAAATTCTTGACTGTTGGAAGCAGAGCATAGTGGAAGATGGATGGCAGTCTTGGACTAGTAAGCATATACTGTTGGGGTTTAATTATAGATTTTTTCCCCCTCGGAATGAGAGTGTTCTCAATGCTTAAATTACGAGAACTTAACATTAATCTAATTCTGGTTTCTAATATGCGCTGAAAATTCTTTTATTTTTTTTTAGAAAAGATTTATTTTTAATTTATGTGTCCACATGTACGTGTGTGTGTGTGCACGCACGTGTGCATGTGTGTGCGTGTGCGTGTGCGTGCATGCACGCCCACCTGTGGAAGCCAGAAGAGAACTGGAGCTACAGGTGGCTGTGGGTTACCCGACCCAAATGGTGAGAGCAGAGTGAGGGTTAACAACTGCTTGTAACTGCTGAGCCATCTTTCTGGCCCCGTATTTTATTTTGTTTATAAATCAAAGGTCCAAAGGGGTGATTTACTTTTTTGCTAATGTTCTCTTAAGGCCTTGAACACTTTTGCTGTTGGTTTTCACCTTAATTATTAATTAATGGGGGTCACTCTTGAAAGTCACATGACCCCCTTCCCCCCCACTAAATATAAAATGTAAGAATGTTTTATTTTTGGACATTCCCGTAAGTGTTACGAGTAAACTAGACTGGAAAACATCTCCTTGTTAGGAATAACTTCTTATCAATGTGGTCTGTAGGCACACTGACTCTTGATATTTCTTTTTCTCATATTCAGCTTAACTAAAACCCTAAAACTGTTTTGCACAGGTGTTGCTGACACCCCGTCTTTTTCCATTTATGTTTCTGTAATTTTCAAAGTCTTGACTGTTTGGGCCAGTTTTCTAATATTTGAGATGAGGTTCCTGAGCTTGGTATCCACTGGGTTGACTATTGCTCTGGCTTTGTTTCCTCCACACGTGTGACATCAACCATCTCATTGCATTCCTTGAGGCCACAAAGACTCCCTCATTACGGAGATATTAGGGCATTGAGCTGTTGAGACAATTACATAGAAACAGTAATAAATGCAGTATACCAAACTCTCATGTCTTCACATTTTCCAGGTGGATATCTCTTAAAACATGATACTTTGAAAAATCATTATATATTAGCTGTAATAGCAGTAGGTTCCGTCACGACATTTTCACGTGCGGGCACATGCATGCTGATCATAGCCAACGACCCTTACCTCCCACCTCTTGTCTCTCCTCCTCCCAGCCAGTGCCCAGACAGCTTAAGAAGCTTTGTCAAGAGTCTTCTAAAAAAATGTAGATATAGAAAACTAAACCTAAATGACTTAATCTTAGTGTTTGTGGGCTAATTCTGATCCACAGTAGACATGGCTCTTCCCTTGCACATTTCATGGCCTGAACTTTTAATAATATGCTGAGCACGGGAGCTAAGGGTGATCAGCACAACTTGTGATCTCTCTTCTTTGATGTTTTGGATGAGGAGTATGTTTACCTGGTCTCCGAAGTTTTAGCAATTCCCTTGTTCTTTTTTTTTTTTTAAAAGACTTATTTATTTATTAATTTATACAGTATTCTGCTGGCATGTGTGCCTGCAGGCCAGAAGAGGGCACCAGATCACATTACAGATGGTTGTGAGCCACCATGTGGTTGCTGGGAATTGAACTCAGGACCCCTGGAAGACAGACAGTGCTCTTAACCTCTGAGCCATCTCTCTAGACCAATTCTCTTGTTCTTCCTAATGCCTCAGTGATGGGTGATTACAGACTCAAGGTGTTCTGAGCACATTTTTGAGGTGAGCAGGTCTTTTTCAAAACCCTCTGTTTTATATTTTTCCAGCTAAACTCTCCTATTTTAGAGTAGTTTCTAAAATAATGTTTTATAGTAAACAAATGAATATGGGATTTGGAGACAGTTTTCTATTTTCTTCTTGTTTTTATGGCATAGTCTCCAGAGATGAACACCTCCAATGCCCTCATTTTTCTCTAAATACAAACTAAAGAACTAAGTTTACCTTTTTTATTTTTACATAATGTTCAACTCATTTTGTGTTTTGCTTTTTTTCCCTCAAGATTTATATATCTCTATGTCACTTTAACCCCAGCACTTGGGAGGCAGAGGCAAGCAGATTGCTGTGAGTTAGAGGCCAACCTGGTCTACAAAGTGAGTTCAGGACAGCCAAGGCTACACAAAGAAACCCTGTCTCAAAAAACCAAACCAAACCAAACCAAACCAAACCAAAAATATCATGTCACTTTAAATCTTAAGGTCTTAGAAATGCTATCGATAGTCTCCTTTTGCATAAAATGTATTTGAATCAGCTAAAGTTTTCAGGTACTTTTATAAATTACAGCGAAGCTAAAAGGTTCTTCAATTTAGTTTGAATACAGAATAATTTTTGATTTTTAAAATAATTTATAGTTGTTTAATTTCTGCCTGACTTAACACTAATTCTCAAACATATTTGCGCAATTAATAGTATGTAAATATAGATATGGCATGGTTGTATTTAGGGAAAAAATCCAAAGACTCCTTCTTTTAATTTTGACCGTTGCAGTGCTGGTGGTTGAATGCAGAGCTTTGAATATGCTATTTTTGCATGCTGGGAAAGTGCTCTATCATTGAAGCATAGCTCCAGCTCTTCGGCTATCTCTTGCTAGGTGTATATATCAGCTAATAGCGACAGCGATTCATGGCTATTCAGATTAGTCCAATATTGTGTAGTTAACACAAATCTGTATAGTTTACAAATGCAGTGGACACACATCATCAGTGATTGTGTCAAGGTGGCTGGGGAGAGATTTAGCTAAGAGAATGCCAACTCTAGAATAAGACATTTTCATCAACTTTCATCGAAATTACAAAAGAGCATCCGACTTCATTTGTGCCTCCCGACCACAAATGGTTAATCTCCCTCTATACCCTACCATACCACTTGACATAATTTATTACCCCCCCCCCAGTCTAAATCTACTGGAACAAGGGCTTTGAGGGCGATCTTTTTTTTCACACATGTTATAGCTTTTATTGTACCTGTTTTTTTAATTAATTTATTCATATTACATCTCGATTGTTAGCCCTTCCACTGTTTCCTCCCATTCTTCCCTCCCTCCCACTTCCCCCCTTCTCCCCTCCCCTATGTCTGTGATTGAGGGAGACCTCCTCCCCCTATATATGCTCTTAGAATATCGAGTCTCTTCTTGGTAACTTGCTATCCTTCCTCTGAGTGCCGCCAGGCCTCCCCATCCAGGGGACGTGGTCAGAAAAGGGGCACCAGAGTTCGTGTGAGAGTCAGATCTCACTCTCCACTCAACGGTGGAGAATATCCTGTTCGTCGGCTAGGTCTTGGTAGGGGTTCGAAGCTTACTGCCTATATTCTCCTTGGCTGGTGCCTTAGTTTGAGGAGGACCCCAGGACCCAGATCTGCCTGTCATAAAGTTCTTCTTGTAGGTTTCCAGGACCCTGTGGGTCCTACTATTTCCCCATTCTTCCATGCTACTCTCGCCTAAAGTCTCAATAGGATGTCCTCTCCTCTGACCCACTTTCTTGGTAAGTAAAGCTTTTCATGGGACGTATCCCTTGGACTAGTGTTTTGATATAAGTGAGTATATACCATTTGTCTCTTTTTGCTTCTGGGTGAACTCATTCATTATGATAATTTCTAGATCAATCCATTTGTCCACAAATTTCGGGAATTCCTTGTTTTTAATAGCTGAGTAGTATTCCATAGTGTAAATGTACCACAGTTTCTTAGTCCATTCTTCTACTGAGGGACACTTAGGCTGTTTCCATGTTCTGGCTATTATGTATAAAGCATTTGAGGGCGATCTTATCCTCAGTAACTGGCTGGGTGAGTGCAGAGGACCTAAGAGGAGATGGGGGAGGGGTGTGAATATGATCAAACACACTGTATGGAATTCTCAAAGAGCCAATGAAAGGACCACAGTGTGACAAATGACGAAAAGAGGGAGAAAGCAGAATTTAGGGTGATGTAAAACCGAAAGAATTACCAGAGACCACCCTGAGATGTTGGCACTGTGCCGTATCTGAGCATCTGTATTCATTAGGAGTAGAAAGAACGGTAGGGATGAGTTTAGAAAGCAGGGTTATACCAGTTTCCACAACCTTAAAGCAATGAAAGTCCAAAACACAGTACTTTTAGCATGGCAGGAATGCTCTAGGTTTTGTGAATAGGATGAAACAAGGGAGGGACCTTTGCTGGGTTACCGTCCTGCAGCTATCCCATTTCTTCACTAGATGGTGCTTGTGTGCCAAGAGAAGAAAAATTAAATGTCGCTCACTCAAGAGGAAATGAGAAATTTGTGAATTAAATAAAACAAGGCAATGAAAAATTAGAACAATTTGAAAGATCCCTTTAGAGTTAGGCTCAACTGCTTGGGCAGAACCTCTTCTACTTTCCTGGTACAAATGTTAAACTCTGGAAGAAAAAAAAAATTGCTCATCAAGATAATTGCAATCATCAAATTCTGGGCTGTCTAAGCATAGCGAATTTAAGGATTTCTTTACTCTTTTCTCTCCTTACAATACAGCATTGTGCTCATTGGAAACACACATACTTAAATTGTTACTAGTAGACAGCGATTCAGTACCTAGGGTATTTTGTGAAGTTGGTTGTTGTCCTTTTTTTTTTTTTTTAGTGCCGTTTGATATGCGACATTCTCCTACCTGTATCCAGGGGCACTGAGTAGTAGAAGTTTCTCAACCTACATCACTTGAATTTGAGCCACACGCCTGCTTCTGTATCTCTGTGCCAACTAACTGTGCAATGTTGGTACTTTGCCTATGGACACTTTGTTTTTCTTGTGTACAAAATAAAAGTGTCATTGGTTTCCACCTCATAAACTTGCTGCAATGTAATGTATGTGAAATACTTAGGACAGTGTCCTGCACATTGTAAGCCCCCAAACGGTAATGGTAATGACATATTTTATTGTTCCACTTACTAAGGGACACTGGCACACCTCAAGCCATAAATCAATAATTAGCAAAATGCAATTTCATGTTTTATTTCCCCTCTCTTTAGTGTTTGAAACTGTGACCACTCTTCCTACTTACATAAAACTTACTTGCGTTTTACTAAGCATTGTTTTCATTAAAGCATCTAAGCTAAAAGGGATGTGTTTGTTTTTTATGTTGTATTCACTGAAATGGAGCCACTGTTGACTGACAGGAAACCTCTGCCAGGGAGCTACTATTGCTGACAGGGATGGCTAGCCTAGCAGAGTAATCATCATCATCATCATCATCAAAGAGACCAGAGAGACTTCATCCTGAAACTGATGGGCAACTATGCAGAGTACCACAGCCAAACATTAGGGGAGCCCTCCAGAAGAGGGGGAGGAAGGGTCGGAGGGACCAGAGGGGCCAGGGACACCATGAGTACATGATCCATAGAATCAACTGACCAGGCCTCATGGGGGACTTGCAGAGATCAGGGAGCCTGTGGGGGTCTGACCTAGGTCTTCTGCATATATGTTATGGCTGAGTAGCTTGATACTCTTGTGGGAATCCTAATAGGAGAAGCAGGGGCTGTCCCTGACTCTTTTGCCTACTTGTGGGACCTTTTTGCTCCTACTGAGTTGTCCTATCCGGTCTTGATATGATGGTATGTACCTGGTCTTATTGTAGTTTGCTATGTAGTATTCGGATGATGTCCCTGAGAGCTGTATTTTTTGCTGAGGGGAGGTGGGGTTGAGGGTGGATGGTGGGTGGTATTGGTGGTGGTGTGGATCTGGGGGAGAGGAAAGGTAGTGGTGGTGGGGGGACGGCTGGGGAGAAGGAAGGGGAATATAATATATGGGATATATGAGAGAATAATAAGTAAACAAATAAACAAATAAGTAAATAAATCATTGAGAGAGGGGGCGAGACAGACAGGCAGACAGACAGACAGACTCACAAGCGGTAAATTATTCTCAAGAAAACACATAGGAGGCTGAAGCAGAAGGCTGTATACTAATTTAATGCTAGCATATGAGAAAAAAAGCATTTTTAATAGATATATCAAACTAAAGCACTCTTAAGTCCACATCTAAGAATCATAAAGTAATTCATGAGCTACAGGCTTTATTTACAGTGAGGCCCTGCACCGCTGCCTTATTGCTACCATGTAGTGTGAGTGACAGGGCCTATGCTCTGCTGCTTTCGAACAGAGGGCCTGATATATGAAAGTAAAGCAAGTTATTCCTTTTCTGAGCACCAGCGATCACTGATCTGCCAGTATTTATCCAATGCTACTTTGGTGCAAGATGTGGTGGTGAGAATCCACCTGAACCATCTCCTTTAATCCTTACCCCACGTTGCAGAGTGACACTTAGTGTCCCATTGCGGAGTTAAGGACTGAGGTTTAAAGAAGTTAAACAGCTTTTCCTAGACTTAAGAGGCTATGTATGGTGAATTCAGCTAGTACTGAAATCTAACCCTGTCTCACCTGAACACTTACCAGTTTTCTTGAGATGCCAGTTCAAAGAAGAAAACTGAGTCGATTCTGGAAACATAGGCAGCAGCATCCTAAATGGCACATTTTCCAGTTGGCTTGCCATATTGAGACATTAGCTCGTCAACACAGGGTTATTATCCCTCTTTGGTATTCTGCATGCCTGGGTGGCTTTAGAATCAAACTGTCCTTCATAATGTGAAGATGATACTACCACATATAAGCCTGTGGCTGGGGAAAAAAACTGTCTGACAAGTGGCTCTTTCCACATCGTGTATACACGCCGATTGCTCTCTGGTTTGTGGCGCAAGCTTCTGTGGGCAAAGTCTTCCTTCTGTGTTTTGTTCTGCTAAAGTGTGGTTGATGGAAGCTTCGTTTGAAGAAGTCTATGCTGCCAATGATCCTCCAGACACACTGGGGTGCCTTTGGTTCTCTTGGCTTTATCAGACTGGTCTTCTGGATTTTTCTATGTGAGAACTTTTAGTGCATTCTGGTATTTCCTCCTCCCTGTCCCTCCTCCCTCCTCCCTGTCCCTCCTCCCTTCCTCCCCTCTTCTCTGTTTTTTAACTTCTCTCCCTTCACTTTGTTCAACTCTCTCCGTCTTTTCTTTCCTCTCTTTTCTTTTCCTTTCTTCTTTCCTCCCTTCTTCCCTCTCTCCCTCTTTGCTTCCTTTTTTCCATCTTTCTTTAGCTTCCTCATTCACCTCTCTTTTTTTCCTTCCCCGACTCTTTCCCTCTTTCCTTGCCCTCCTTCTATCCTTTCCTTTTTTTTTCCCTTCCAAGACAAGGTCTTCTCCTTACGTAGCCCTGACTGTTTTTTTGTTTTTGTTTTTAAACTCTTGACATCCTGGCTTCCTGATTGCTGAGATTATAGGCACATGAGTCCATTTTTTGTGTTTGTAATTTTAATTAATTACTTAATTAATTAACTTTATATACCAGTGGCAGCCTCCCCTCTCTGCTCTCCTCCCAGCCCTTCCCATTTACCTCTCCTCCTCCCTTCCCTCTCTCAGGGTAAAGGGGGCCTCTCAACCTATCTATTGAGGTTAGGCAGGCAGCCCAGTTAGGGGAAGGGATCCAAAGGCAGGCAACAGAGCCAGAGGCAGCTCCTGCTGTAGTTGTTAGGGGTCCCACATGAGGACCAAGGCTGCACATCTCTTACATATGTGTATGGGATGTAGGCCTATCCCATGTCTGCTCTTTGGTTGGTGGTTCAGTCTCTGTGGGCTCCTATGGGCCCAGGTTAGTTGATTCTGTAGGTCTTCTTGTGGTGTCCTTGACCTCTCTGGTTTCTTCAATTTTTTGTCCCTCTCTTCCACAAGATTCTGGAATGGCCCATTTTTTAACAATACCTGTTCATTAGACACAAGATGTATGATCTACCAGTCTTCAAGTGTGGCTATTTTGGTTTTCCACTTCTTTTATCACATCTAAGATAATCAGGACTATGACACAGTGGCCATACACTGAAGTTACAAGAAAGTTTGGGTCTCACCCCTGCTGTCTTTATAAAACTTCAGTTTGATCTGGTGTTCAACTTCCCTTCTGAAGACTCCTAGTTTGTAATTATTTTCTAATTATATTGGAACTAATGTATATGTAGAAAAACAGGAAGTGGCTGCAAGTGAGGATACAGTCTAGTGGTGGTATCCTGGCAGGAGCAAAAGGCAATGGTGGTATCACAGGAGCAAAAAGCAGCCACGTTCAACCCCTTCCACCTGTGGTGGATAGGAGAGCTGGCCCATGAGAGCAGGAGAGCAGGTCCTGTCCCTCACCAGCTGCATTACTCAAGAAAGTGGGTGCCTGGGCAGCACAGAAGAGCTGACCCTTACCACTATGCCCCCAACTTTACCACCTACGGCAGGCAGGAGAGCTATCCTCTAGTCATGAGAGTGGGAAAGCTGGTCCAGCCCCTCGTCTTCTAACAGAGTTGGCCTTGAGGGCATGGGTGTACATGAGCCAGCCCTGAGGACATGAGGGTGGGAGAGCTGGCTCTGTCCCTTGCTGGCTGCAGCATTCGATGCCCTAGCTAAGGTGCAGGGCTGGAGAGCTCACCCTGCAGGAGAGCTGGTAGGCTGACCAGCTCAGATACCTCTCATGGCCAGATCCAGGCCTTTGCGTTGGCCCACCCCAATATCTACCCCATCAGTGAACTGCTGGAGTACATCAAGGGGTTCTTCCTACAGATCCAAAACTACAAGATCTCCACGGCACAGGGAAAGAACAGAGTAGCAGAGAGGAGTCCCAGTGAGGTTCCAGTATCAATAGTGTAGAAGAAGCCAAAGGCTTTGAACCTCATTGCAATGATTTGCCATGAACATTCGCAAGCAAAGAAGTGTGGACAAACGGCTGTGCTGTGGGACACACTGTGACACACCACAGCTTCCACACAGAGATTACCACTTTTCTTTTGGTGGGGAGGTTGCAATGGTGGCGGGCAAAGTCTCACTAGGTGGCAGGTGAGTGGGATTGAGGCACATGATGTGAAATTCACAAAGAACCAGTAAAAAGGTAATGAAAAGGCAGCTACAGGGAGCTTATGGCTTCTGTATGTCTAGCATTCTTCTTCCTGTCTTATCACTCTAACTGTTTTCTTCTTCTTTCCGTCCCATCCTTAGTTTTGAATTGCTCAGCTACGTACAGAGTATATAGAGAGCTGCATTCAAGATTAGAGTTTCACTAGGAATCTATGAGAGAAGACACAAAATAGAATATATACGTGTGTATATGTCTATGTCTATGTCTATGTCTATGATGTCTATGTCTATGTCTATGTGAGGTTAATGATGACACAGAAGAGAAGAGGACAGGTGGGAGGTGAAGGATAGTATAAACGGGATGGGTAATTGGCCAGAATTGTTAAAAAAAAAATGTGTTGGGGGTGATGGGTAGATGAGTTACAATTACATGAGACATTTTAGAGAAGGAATTGCTTGGAAGTTAAGATAATGGAGGAGCTATAGTGACGGTAATTTATTTTGTTTTTTTTGGCTTGGAGAACTTTTAAACTAATATTTGGTAACTTTTGCCTTCTTTGTCCTTTCCTAATTTGGCTTTTTCTTTCTACATTTATCCTTTCCCAGGTTATACTTAAAAATCAATCAAACATACAGCCTCCTAAAACAACCCTCCAAACAAACAAACACGAGATTTTCTCTAAGCCATCTTTAGATCTCCTGCCATCAATCACGTGTTAGATACTTCATAACTCTCTGATGGAGAAAAAGGATGAGTTAGAACGGATTGAGTTGATGATAACCTAAACTGGAGACTGAGGAGCAGGGAGCTGAGAGCTTACTTTATTTACCACAAGCATGTAGCAGAGACCACAACAAGAAGTAGGACAAGATTATAAGCACTCAAAGCCGGCTGAGTGACATGCTTCTGCCACCAAGGTCATAATTCCTAAACCTCCCCAAACAGCACCGCCAACTGAGGATCAAGTATTCAAATGTCTGAGCCTATAGGGAGCAACTCAAACCACTCTAGTTAGCATGCAAACCAATTGGTGTCGGGGTCTCAAGATGGCGGCGCCGATCGCACACTGCGACCTAAAGTCCAAACTGAGAGCTACAAAACACCAGCACTGCTGATTCCCAGGTGAGAAGGATACACATTTTTGTATAGTATGGGTGGGTCCGACCCCTGGCCACCCAGCTAACCCACAGAAAAATGCGGGGGCGGAGGTGGCAGCCAACATTAGCTGCCATCTTGAAAAGGACTGTGGGATATCTGTATACCTTGGAGTGCTCGCCACCTGTCTACTGCTTGCCAGATCTGGGATGGAGAATGGACAAGCAGAGTTGAGTCCCAGTAGTGGACACAATCCAAATTAGCTGACTCTTGAGAAAGAGTGCGGGTCACCCAAGCACGTTTGGGCTCTGATCTATCTGAGCCCCCTAGCTGCTTGCCAGCCTAGCCCAGCTAGGTCATAGAGCAGAGAGGCAGAGCCCTGCCATCTAAAGAGGACCTGTGAAGTGTCCAAGCAGGTGAGTTCCAATTTTTCTCAGCCCCCAGCTGCTTACCAGCTGGGCCCATCTGTGACACAGAGCTGAATCCAGGTGCCATCAATAAAAGAAAAAGTTAAAACTAAAAAGTTCCTGACAGAAAATACCCAAGAAATCTGGGACACCATAAAAAGACAAAGTCTAATAAGAATAGGAACAGATGAAGGACAGCTCCAAGGCCCAGAAAACATTTTCAACAAAATCATAGAAGAAAACTTTCCCAATCTAAAGAAAGAAATGACCATAAATATATCAGAAGCCTACAGAACTCCGAATAGATTTGACCAGAAAAGAAAATCCTTCTGCCACATAATAACCCAAACATTAAATGTACAGAACAAAGAAAGAATATTAAAAGCTGCAAGAGGCATTAACCCTGACCTCTGAACAGAGACTATGAAAGTGAGAAGAGCCTGGACAGAAGTCTTGCAAACATTAAGAGACCACAGCTGCCAACCCAGACTACAGGAAAACTTTTAATCACCATAGATGGAGAAAGCATGGTATTCCACAGCAAAACTAAGTTTAAACTGTACCTAGCCACAAATGTTTAGCTAAACTAACTAAAAGACAGAGAGAGAGGGAGTATTCAAATCAACAAAATCAAAAAATAAAAAGGGAGACATAATGACAGACACCGAGGAAATCCAAAGAAGCATCAAGTCTTACTTCAAAAGATTATATGGCACAAAATTCAAAAACCTAAATGAAATATACAATTTTCTTGATAGCCACCAATGATCAAAATTGAATCAAGATCAGGTAAACAAATTGAATAGTCCTATTACACTTAAGGAAATAGAGGCAGTCATCAAAAGTCTCCCAACAACAACAACAACAACAACCCTGGGTATGAGAAAGAATGTTGTTGGGGCAAGGGTGCTCAGACCCCTTTACTTCTTCAGGCTGTTTAGGGTCAATTGAGTTCTTTGGGGGCAATATCAATATCAACAGCAAATGCAACAAGCGGTCTTCTTCAAGCTGATGCATTGAAATGTTTCTCTCTGTCCACCACACCTATCTCTGGTCTCTCCAAACTGCTACTGGCTTCAAGCCACCACTGCCACTCCACACTTTTCTCTCTCTGCACTTTCCTGTTTGTCTTCCTCAGAGTCCTAGACCACGCCATACGAGGCAGCTGGCAAAGACCACACGCCGACAGGAAGCAATTATAAGCTGTGGACAAACTAAACTCAAACTAAGATCACACACTTGGGATTAAAACAAAAACATTTGCATAATGTAACTGAGTTTACAAAGAAACAATAACTCCCGTTACAAGAAATCAGGGTAGAAACTCAAGCAAGGTAAGAACCTGCAGGAAGATACAAATGCAGAGGCTGTGGAGGAGTGCTGCTTACTAGCTTGCTCCTCATTGTTTGCTCAACCTGATTTCTTACGGCACCAGGGATCACTAGCCCAAGGGTGGCACCATGCACTATGAGAGTTAGACTCGCCCCAATCAATTATTAATCAAGAAACTGCACCACAGCCGGATGTAGTAGTGCACCCTTTAATGCCAGCATGTGGGAGGCAGAGGAAGGTGGATCTCTGAGTTTGAGGTCAACCTGGTCTACAGAATGAATTCCTGGACAGCCAAGGCTACACAGAGAAACCCTGTCTCAAACAAACAAACAAACAAACAAACAAACAAACAAACTGTACCACAGGTTTGCCCACAGACCAAGCTACTTAAAAAATATTTTATAAGTGGGGGATTTTCCTAATTGAGTTTCTCTCTTTCAAAAATGCTGGTGCCAACTTGACATAAGACTAGGCAGCATGCCCCTCATCATGGAAACGTTGCGACACAGAGCATTAACTGATCAGAATCAGCTGTGGAGCCCAGCCCCAACTGATATATCTACAGCACAGCTCCCACATCTCAGGGCCATTGTGGGGCAGGGAGCGGAAAGACTGAGAGGGCCAGAGGAGCAGGGAGTTTGCCACGAGATGAGAAACCACACCCATGAAGTTTCACCAGCATGACTACCTAACATCTTCCCTGCCCCCTCCCCTCCCTACCAAGACAACATCAATAGGCATGCTAACTTGGAAAGGGGAAAACTCAGGAGGCGTCAATCTTACAGAAAAACTACAGGCAACCAAGGAAGGCCGAGAATGGGAGAACTAGTCTTTCCTGGGGAAAAGCACAATTGGTTGTTAAATGTCAAATATTCAGCCCTGAAAAAATACATACAAGTGATATTATATGGGCAAAACAGGTTCTATCTATGAATTTATGAAATATACAATGCACATGTATATAAATGCACACATAAACATTTGTGTGTATATATACACATATATATATACATATGTATACACATATATATATATAATTTATAACAACAATTAATAAAAAAGAAGCCATGAATTTGAAAGGGAGTAGAATGGGGTATATATAGGAGGGTTTGGAGGGAGAAAAAGGAAAGGGGGGATAATGATATAATCTCAACAACATCAACAACAACAACAACAACAACAACGACAACAAATCAGGTATTTAAATACCAGGAAGAAAAAGGTAGCAGGTGAGGTAACAGATGAGCTCACAGGCTGACATAACTATGGGAATTGCACACTGGGCTGGAAAGGAAGTGTTTGGCAACAGACCAAAGCCATGAAATAGGAGTGGAATATAGCAAACTCAAATCCTCCTGATCTCACTCGAGGCACTTTAAGCAGTGCCATTATGTTTGTAGAGTTAGATAATTCTTCCCACCACTTCAAGGAGACATGTATTTAGTATTGATAAGCGATCCACACAATGTTTAGTTTTTGGAATGGTTTGCTGATTTCTTTCCTTCTGGTTTTGTATCTAAGTAGTTGTAGACTATCCTTTCCTAATTGGATAGAACACTTCATAACTCTAATTCACTTAATTGTGGTAATGTATTTATTGAGTAATTCTGTGTTTCAATGAGAGTGTGTATAAAGTTTTCATTACTCCTTACAAAGTGTTGCTAAATAAGCATGTCTGTCTCACATATTTGTGGAGGAAGGTGAGACGCCAGGAAGATAGCTTGTTTGTGCAATTTAAACCTGGGCAAAAGATAGAAATATAGTTGTAATACAATTTTGTCATATTTCAAGATCTGTGTCCTTTAAAAAATAGCTCTACACAGCTTTCAGAAATTTGTATTTTATCTTTTGAAATGTTATAATGTTAAGAGCAGTGATTCTTAATATATGCATTGTGACCCCTTCCGGAGTTGAATGACCCTTTCACAGGGGTCGCCTAAGGCCATCGGAAAACACAAAATATTAACACTATGATTCATAACAGTAGCAAAATTACAGTTATGATGTATCAGTGAAAATTATTTTATAGTTGAGGATCACCACACCATGAGGGACCATATTAAAGGGTCACAATTCTTTATAGACCTTGAAAGGATAGTTCTCAACTTCATATAGAAAAACAAAAAACCCAGGATGGCTAAAAATAAAGGTACTGCTGGTAGTCTCACCATTCCTGATTTCAACTTGTACTACAGAGCTATAGTAATTGAAAACTGCTTGGTATGGGCATAAAAGTAGACAGGTTGATCAATGGTATTGAACTGAAGACTCAGACATAAATCCACACAACCATGGACTATGGACATCTGATTTTTGATAAGGAATCCAGGAATACACACTAGAAAAAAAAGACAGCATCTTCAACAAATGGTGCTTATCAAACTGATGGCTGCAGGTAGAAGAAAGTAAATAGATCCATATCTATCATCCTATCCAAAATTCAAGTCCAGGTGGATCAATGACCTCAAGATAAAACTAGACCTACTGAAAGGAAATAGCCTTGAACTCATTGGTTCAGGAGATCACTTTATAAATAGAACACTGATAGCATGGACACTATGATCAGCTAATATACGGGACCTCATGAAACTGAAAATCTTCTGTAGGGAGAAGGACACTGTCAGTGGACCAAATGGGATTTTTACCAACTCCACATCTGACAGTGGACTAATATCCAAACTATATAAGCAAGCCGGGTGGTAGTGGTGTATGCCTTTAATTCCAGTACTAAGGGAGGCAGAGGCAGGCAGACGGATCTCTGAGTTTGAGGCCAGCCTGGGAAGGGGAAGTAGAACAGTATTTTTTTTTTTCAGGTAGACTGGGTGGGTGGGGATGAGAGCAAGAGGGATCAGGTGTGAGGGGATAGGATAGAAGGAGAAAGTGGGAGCAGAGAGGTTTGGAATCAGTGGGCATTCAGGGGCCATGTAGAAACCTAGTGTATTGGAAATTTCCTGGAATCTTTGAAGGTGACGCTAAAGAGGATTCCTAGTAATGGAGGATATGGAATATTGGCTAGTCATTTCTTGTAATCAGGCACAGATTCCGGGAGTGGGACTGGGTTGCATTTAGTTGAGTTGTTGGTCAGGGAGTCCAAGGCTGATGCTAAACTGAAAACTGACAGCAGGGTTCCATTGTTGAGGACAACACCCACACAACTCATTGAACACGGAGAAGTAGAGCAGGTACCTTTATGGAGCCTTCACCCCCTCTAATTTCTTTGGTGTGGGAAGGTACTCCATAGGTTATCCAAGGAGACACATGGGCATCAACCCACAATTTATGGGACTCCTAACTACAAGAATGAGTGGGTCTCTGATTCCACTGCCTTATTTTTGGGACTCTTTTCCTTCTGTTGGGTTACTGTGTCTGACTTCAATATGAAAAATTCTACTTCATCTTATTTTCTTTTATTTTTGCCTTGTGTGGTCATTATAACAACCACAAAACCTTTGACCTTGTCTGCAAAAATATGCAAGAGCAGTAGTGGCACAGAACTTGTGGTAGTAGCCAGCCAATGTCTGATTTGGCTTAAGGCCCACTCTATGGAAAGGAACCCAATATTGCTTGGGAAACCAAGAACCAGAGTCTAGGTAGCTCAGAGATCTAGGGCATAACAAAATACGACTCATCTAAAAAAATCAATAAAATGATTCTTAATGATTTCCTGCCACACTCATAGATTCATACCTTATCCAGTCATCATCAGAGAGGCTTACCCAAGAAGCAGTTGGGAACAGATACAGAGACCCACAGCCAGACATTACACACACACACCACACACACACACCACACCACAAACGAGAGAGAGAGAGGAGAGAGAGAGAGGGGAGAGGGAGAGAGCAGAGGATCGAGAGGGGAGAGGCGAGAGGACAGACCGGAGGGGGACAGGAAGAGAAGAGAGAGACAGAGAGAGGGGAGAGAGAGAGAGAGACAGAGAGAGAAGATAGATGCGAAGAGAGGAGAGAGATGAGAGAGAGGAGAGAGAGAGGAGAAAGAGAGCGGAGAGAGGAGAGAGAGTCTAAACCGGAGATTTCCATCAAATCCCTCTCTTCAGGACCCAGGGAATCCGGGGAAGAGAAGGCAGAAAGATTGTAAGAGTCAGAGGGAAGTGAAGACTTTCATGGGACATGCCCCTTGGGCTAGTGTGCAGATATAAGTGAGTATATATCATTTGACTCTTTCTCAGAGGAAGGACAGCAGGCTACCAAGAAGAGACTTGATACCCTATGAGCATATATATGCGGAGGAGGTCCCCTTCGGTCACAGTAATAGGGGAGGGGAGTAAGGGGAAAATGGGAGGGAGGGAGGAACGGGAGGATACAAGGGATGGGATAGCCATTGAGATGTAATATGAATAAATTAATAAAATAAAATAAAGAGTCAGAGGGAATAAAGGATACCAGAAGAACATGGCCATCTGAGGCAACTAAGCAAGGCACATGAGAGCTTACAGGGACAGAAGCAGCAATTAAAGGGCCTACGCAGGTCCACATCACGTCCTCGGCATACATATTATAAATATTAGCTTAGTCCTTTTGTGGGACTCCTGATTGTGAGAATGGGTTGGCCTTTGACTCTGTGTCCTGTTCTTGGGACTCTTTACCTCCTATTGGGTTGTTGTGTGCAACTTTGATATAAAAATTTTGTTTTATCTTACTGTATTTTCTTTTGCCATCTTTCCTTGCTATCTCTTAGAAGCCTGTTATTTTCTACTGAGAAGCAGAGAGTAGATCCAGAAGGGAGGGTAGGAGGGGAGGAGGGGAGGGAATGGAGGAGGGGAAGGGAGGAGGAGAGGGAAGGGAGGGGGGAAGGGGAGGAGGAGAGGAAGGGAGATGGGGGAGGAGGGGAAGGAGGGGGAGGGGGGAGGAAGGGAGGGAAGGGAGGAAGGGAGGGAAGGGAGGAAGGGAGGAGGGGAGAAGGGGAGGAAGGGAGATGGGGGAGGAGGGGAAGGAGGGGGAGGAGGGGGAGGAAGGGAGGGAAGGGAGGAAGGGAGGAGGGGAGGAGGGGAGGGAAGGGAAATTATAATCAGGTTTTATTGTATGAGAAAAGAATCTATTTCCAATGAAAAATTAAAACATTTTCTATTTGTAAATATATGTTAATGTGTCTGGGTAGTGCAAATGATTTCTGGAGCCAGAAGAAGGCAGCAGATGTGTGGGTGCTGGGAATGAATTCAGCTCCTCTACAAGAACAGTGCTTATGAATCCTCAACCGGGGAGCCATCTTTCCAGCCCCTGAGGGGCTCCCTTCCCCAATTTTTCTATTGTTATTGGCCTGTTTAGGCTTTACAGTTTTTTTTCTTAAACCTTGGTAGTTTCATTGATTTCTTTTTGTGGTTTTAATCTTAATAATAAAAATATTATTTTTATTACTACCTGTCTGTTGCTACACTTGCCTTGCCTTCGGAGGTTTCTTTTGTTCACATTCCTTTATTATGATGTTGGGATATTTATTTAGGACCTTCTTCCTTATTAATATATGCATGCATTTCCATAAAGTTTCATCTTGGAATTGCCTTTTCCAGTATCCAAGGTTTTAGTGAATTATTTTTCATTGTAATTTGTATAAAGATATCTACATGTCTTCCTTTTAATTTCTCATTTCACCCACTTTCTGTTCAGGAGCACATAGTTTAATTTCTATGTCCCTATGAAGTTTATGAGATTCTATTATTGATTGTTTTTTTTTTTTTCTGTTTCATATCATTGAAAACAGTACTAGGCATGATTTCAATCGTCTTAAGTTAGATTAGATTGGCTGTATGGTTTAACATATGCTTTATCCTGGAGATTGTTCTATGCCCAAGAAATAATGTGTGTTCTGCCACCATGGGGTGATGGTTCTGTGTGCATCTTTTAGTACACTTGATCAAAGTGGAACACATGTAAGCCTGGTTGATATGTCTATTGTTCATAGGCAGGTATGAAAGTCTCCTACCACTTGTGTTGATAGTCTTTCTTCACACAATTAGTATTTTTAGTATGTTCTTACCTTCTTTAATTTTGGATATATGCATAACTGTTATGCTCTCTTGATTGATTAATTCCTTTATTATGGATGATTGACAGATTCTGACTTGGCATCTATTTTAGTTACTAAGCATTGTTAGTATTGTCACTAGTGTGATTTTCAAGCATTCTTTTATGTTATTGTCTTTAAAGATTATAATTACATCATTTCTTCCTCCCAGAGACCTCATCCTGCTTGCTTTCAAGTTCATGACCTCTTTTTAAAAAATTATTTTTTGAGATGGGATTTCTCTATGTAGCCTTGGCTGTCCTCCAATCACTCTGTAGACCAGGCTGGCCTCGAACTCATGGAGAACCATCTACCTCTGCCTCCTGAGTGCTGGGATTAAAGGTGTGCGCCACCACTGGCTGGCCTGTATGTCTTCTGTTTTCATTAATTCTTATCACATGCATACATGTACATCTATATATATTTATATTCCTAAATATAACTGTATCAGTCCATGTAATGCTACTTGTATGTATGTTTTCAGGGATGTCCATTTGGGGAATATCTTCCTTTATACCTTTAATTTCAGTTATATATTTTCTTAAATGTTTAGATCCCCTTTTTAGTCAATATTTTGATTATTGGATTAATAGTACAGGTTTCATCGAGAGATAAGGAATTATTTCTGCTCTTTTGTAAGTTATTTTTGATTGTTTTATAGATCAAATGTCCTCCTGCTAATTATATGCTTTAATGATTTATTGTTATTTTCTATAGTAATAAAATTTGGTTATTTTCTTTTTATTAGTTATGTATTTGCTGTTTTTCTTTTTCTTTCTTTTTTTGTTTTGTTTTGAGATTTTCATGATACTTATAGAAAAATTCTCACAGCTTTAACAGACAATTTAAACTGATAACAGCTTCAGATACATAGGAAAATATAGTTTCTTATTCTCCCTACACATGTTTTATTTTTGATGTGCCAATTTTTATTTTGTGTATGGCATATTCTTTAACAACTTGGTATGGCTATGGTTATTTTTGTCATTTTGTTTTTATGTTTTTGCTTATTGTTATAGCTTGTCTCTTTTTCTCCAACTTTTAACTAGGTTTTCTATGTTTTGGGACAAGGCCCAGTGTTATTTTCAGTTATTTGCTCTTTAGTATTATTGTTGTGACCGGGTAAGATATTTTTAAACATTCATTTTTATAGGAAAGTGAATGATTGGTATTTTTTCCTTTTGCTGACTGGCTTTACACAAATCAGTGACCAAAATTTCCTTCTTGGAGTGAAGTGTGCAGAGCTTTGTGTAAGATCTCAGATCCTAGGATGAGAGAAATTATAACATGAAAGTTGGTTAGATGAAATTCTTCAACTCATCATTGTTATTTTATATATTTTATAAACGGTTTTTCCTTAACATTTACCTCCCAGAAAGCACACAACCTTTTAAAAATTTCAGCCTCATAAGGCACTGCACAAAACAAATTCCTTATAATACAAAGCATTCCAAAAATTGCTAGAAAGTATTAGACGTAATAGGAAGGTTAAGCTTATGCATTCTTAATTGCGTACAATCAAATGTGTATACTGTACGAACCCAACGTAATTTTGTTTGGACAAGTTGGGGTAACTGACATGCTGTGGGACATAACCACAGATTACAAGGCTTATAAATGCTCATTTCTCTGGAGCAGAACACTTTCTGAGGCGCTCTTTCTTTTTAAAATTAGCAGTGCAAGTCAAATTATCATGGGCACATAGTTGTGGTGTAACATAAATCCACAGTATTAAACACTAATATTTTACTCATTTTTCCCCCTTTGAACTCAGTCATTTTTCCTCCAGCTGAATTTTGCTGATGGGGTAGTTTAGCATTAAAACAGAAAGGGGTTGCTAAGTGCTTGCTAGTTCATTTTTATTTGGTACTTTACAAAATACTCATGTGGTGTGTGTGTGTGTGTGTGTGTGTGTGTGTGTGTGTGTGTGTAGGTGTTTCTGTGCTCATGTATGTGTGCATTTGTGTGTACCAGAGGCCAACCTTCGGTATTGGTCCATTTTGTTATTTGGGACAGTATCATTTACTGGGTCCCAGGGCTGCCATATTTGGTTAGGCTGCCAATCCCTGATCTCCAGGGATCCATTTTTGTCTGTGTCTCCAATGCTCAGATCTGTAGGCATAAGGTTATTGTGTAGTTTAAATTCTTATTTCTGCCTCAATGCACTGTAAACACTGCTTCCCAATTGCCTCCCTGTTACATCAATAAATCAGTTTATAGTCCATTGATGAGCAAGAGAGAGAATAGGGCTGGACTTCCTAAACAGGCAGGGGTTGAGGAGTAGAGGAGGAGCCAGGGGATTGAGCCATGGGTAGAGGTCCAAGGAAGATGAGGAGAAAGGAGCTGGAGTCAAGGAAAGCTACAAAGTGCAAGTATCACTGGGATGTTTGCTGGAAGTAAGACAAAATAGCAAAGAGGGTTAAGAACAGATTTAAACTTCTCAGATTGTGCTGTGAAGACTTGTGCTTTAAAAGAGTCTCAATTATTTGTGTGATAGGCAGGTTTAGAAATAAGCTCAGAGAAACAAATGCTGTTTTATAAAAATATGCCCAAAGTGGGGCAGTAATGTACAGTAATCTAGCAAGAATTCATGTAGAAAATAAGACTACAATGGAGTTTCCTAGTTCTGTTAAAAAAGAGAGGAACTGAAAATTTCTAAAGCAGGAGCTCACAGAGTCCTGATTAGACTGACCCCCTGCTGAGCAGCAAGGTCTCCAAGGTCTCCAACTGGCTGCAGAAAACAAAAACCGATACATACAAACCCATAGAGGCAGTTCTTTTAGCCTTTGCTAAGAAAAAAAGAAAGAAAAAAGGTGGCTCTATAAAACAAGCAAGCTTCTCAAAGTCAGACTTTCCTATCTAAGACAGGAAGCTAACTTGCTTTGAGAAGGGGCTCTTGCAGGCAGGACTCCTGCAGGCCAGAAGAGCTGAGACTTGTAGATTCAGTAACTTCCCAGAGTGGGGGAAGAGTCATGATTCAATGAAGGAGCCAGAAAAAAAAAAAAAAAAGCCTCTCTCTGGAAGCAGGAGCCAGAGACAGACAGCGAAACTTGAAGCTTCCAAAGGGAATCTGAGTCTAAGAAAGTAAAGTCCTTAGGGAGAGGTCTTGAGATTAAAAAATATTATTTTCTACATTGATAAAGATGGAAGATGCAGTGACATGTTGCTTCCAGACTCCGTGTGAGTTTGTTTCTCTTAGTATACAATCACTTTTTTTGAGTGACCATTTCAGTTTTGTATTTCCTCCTTGGGAGAGATCAGGATAAGACAGACTGGAGAAAGAAGAGATTAAAAAATGCCTCACATTTGACCATGTCCCCTGGAGGGGGAGACCTGGTGGCACTCAGAGGAAGGACAGCAAGTAGCCAAGAAAAGACTTGATACCCCATGAGAATATATAGGGGGACGTAATCCCCCTCAGGAACAGTCATAGGGGAGGGGAATAAGGGGAAAATGGGGGGGGGGGAGGAATGGGAGGATACAAGGGATGGGATAAACATTGAGATGTAACAAGAATAAATTAATAAAAAAAAAAAAAAGGAAAAAAAAATTAGAGGTCTGACTTTCATACAAACTCTGGGGCCCTATTTCTGACCACGTCCCCTTGATAGGGAGACCTGGTGGCACTCAGAGGAAGGATAGCAGGCTACCAAGAAGAGACTTGATACCCTATGATTTTATATAGGGGGAGAAGGTTCTCCTCAGTCACAGTCACAGGGGAGGGGAGTAGGGAGGAAGCAGGAGGGAGGAAGGAATGGGAGGATACAAGGGATGGGCTAACAATTGAGATGTAATATGAATAAATTAATAAAAAATGAATCATCACACAAAAAAAGAAAAATTAGGTGCTTAAGTAAAAGGCCATAGATGAGAGGTTGAAGGAATCCTTGAACCGAAATAGGGAATCTTCAGAGAAATCCAATCTGGAACTTATAATAACACCAGAAGAAGTAGTTCCAGATGAGGAGCGTCCAAAGAGGCTGCTTGAAGAAACTGCAGGATGGCAGCTGATCGGGATGCTGGGAAGAAAGTCCTCAGCTACAGGCCAACATGGTCAAAGTGGGTATTGTGTGTGTATTGTCAAGGCTCAATTACTGCATAGAGGTGTTTATGCTAAAGTAGAAATACAGACCCTGCTTGGTGTTGCCCTGGAACAAGGGCATACAGTGGATTTTGTGCTCCATTTTGCAGAGTTTAGGGAGCTGAAATATATGCACCATGACATAGGTTCATATTCAGAATTCCAACGGGGTTTTGCCTTAAATTATGGAGAGCATTATTCTAAGGTTACACACTTATTAGAGATGGTAACTGTCTTGGAGATGCCTTTGCAAAAAGGGGCTAATGGTGCTTCAGCATGTATATCCACTGAAATACAACAGTTATTTAGGTATTGTGACATGAAACTTGTTACAGATAAAAATTATCATCCTATAGGTCAAAGATATAACAATAAATCTTATAGGTCAAATAATTATGAAAAAGATATAATAATAATTTTAAAAAGGTGGTCATAAAACAGAAAGGGAGGATCATATCTCCCCAAATAGATTAAATAATGTTATATTGATTTTAAAAAATTTTAACATATACATTTATATTATTATGCATGAATAAAATAAACTACATATAGTAGGAAGAACCATGAGACAATCAGGAGTTATATAAGTGTTACAATCATAGTGTTTTGGCTATTTTGTATTTGTCAAACTTGAAGAAAACATCTTTCCTATCTTGGTGCATCTAAAATTCTGAATGTAAATCAATATCTATCATATCTCATCATTATCAACTTAAGACATCTATCTAGACCTAAAAACATCTTAACCCTTAAACAACTAAGCTTCATGATAAAGCTAAACTATCTGGTCTTCAACCTCATCAGAGACTTGAGAAGGAATAAAATTAATTACCTGAGTATACAGGGGGTGCAGGTTAGCAGCTTCCCAAATGAGATGACAGAGACAGTTTGCTACCTGAACAGTCACCTTCAGCCTTCTGGCCCAATATATCTGACAGGCATATTTGCAAGGCAGGAGTTATTGAGGACTTGCTTACCCTGTCTTGGCAGAGTTTGGCAGTCAACTCTGCCTGCATCCAAGCTTGCCCATTTTTAGGCAGAATTCTGTCTGTGGCAGAACTGAGGACATTTTTTGCCCAGTGGCTGCGACTCAACTCATGGCCTTAATTGCTACTCATAAATAAGGTTATTTTTAATTCATTCATATGAAATTTTGTATATTGATGCAAATCATGGTCATGTCAAAAACTAGTCTAATTTTATCACAAGAGTATATATTCTAGGTCTAACAGATAGATATGATTCTACAGATACATAAGATAAAATAGTTAAATAATGTTTTCAAAAGCCTCAAAAACCCACAGAATATGTCATTTAAAGATGTTTTTATTATTCTAAAGATTCTTTGACAACAAGACAAGTTAACTCCTGGCAACCCAGCCTACCTCAAAGAAGATGATCAACATAAAAAAAAAAAAAAATCCCCTTTATGGAGTTGGCTTCAAATGTGGCAAACCAGACACTGGGCAAAAATGCTTGGGTATTGGGATTTCTGTGGACTGGCGCTGGGCGGGGTGGGCGGTGGTGGGGTGTCTGAGGACAGATTCACCCATTTCCCTGAGATTTCCTCAGGTCAGGAGCTCTGGTGCTTCCACTGCCTGGAGTTCAGTCCCATAGTGTTCTCCAGGTCTTGTGTTCTGTGGCTCCCAGTAGGTCCCTGGTCTCCGTGTGGTAGATCAGATGCTGGAATCTGCTTTGCTGTGCTGAGCCATCCCACTGGTAGCCACTACTCACCATCTGTCTATTTCTCACTGCTGTTTGCAGCCCGCTGCTGAGCCAAGGTTCTGGTCTTCTTCATTCATGGCAGCTCACAGCCCCCTGCAGCCCTGTGGGTCTCCACTTCCCGCAGCAGTTCCCGCTGGACACCATGCCAATCACCTCTCCACCTAGCTTTCTTAAGACTGGACAATATCTGATTTTTTTTGGGGGGGCTCCCAAAAACGAAAAGTACCTGCCATTCCCATGGAGAGGGTGGATGGTTTTTGGTCATCCAATGGGCAATAGATATTTGTTATTGTTTTAAAGGGGTGGGTTATAGGAATGAGAAGTAAAAGGGTATATTATTTAATCTACTTTGAGACAAAAAGAATGTTAATAAGCCAAAAATATTACATTGGTGTATGTCTCTCCAGATTTAAGATTATATTTTGTTACAACATGCTAAGGTATTGTATATGTAATTTCTAAAACTATAATGCTAAATTCTAGTCCTTTTGAAAGCTGTTATTACAAACTGTTTAGGATAAGTAAGAAATGATTATTAGCAATCAGACAATCAAACTCATAGTCATGTTAGATACTAGTTTAGTTAATGACAAAAATATATTTTCTAGATTGACAGATGAAAAAATAGCTAAAAGCTAACAGTTCAGGTAAGATAGATAGGGAAATGGTCCTCAAAAACCTAAGAGATCTATAGATTATAGCATTTAAGGATTTTGTTAACTTAAGGCATTTTTGACAATGAGCCAGGTCTGCTCATGGCAGCAGCCTTCTTCTTCAAAGAGCGTCCAAGGCTTCATATGTGGCAAGCTAGCCACCAGGTGAGAAAATGTCCTTGTGTCAATTACAGACAGAATAGTGTCCAAATAGGATAAATTAGATTCAGGAGAGTTGGCTACTGAGATTTTCAGGGACAAAGCAGGCAAATCCTTTATAATTCCTGCTTCACAGAAAAGTCTGTCAAATATTCTGGGCCAGAAGGCTGAAGATGATGTGCCAATGCTATAGGAAAAACTTGAGGGACTGTCCAGGCAGCCAAATATCTCTGTCATTTCTATACTTTGGAAGCTGCTTGCCTGCCCTTCCCACATATTTATTCCTTCTTGAGTCGCTGATGGGGTTGAAGACTAGATAGTTATTGCCTCACAGTTAAATTGTTTAGGATGATAGAAATAGATAGTAAAATACTTTATCCAAGGATTGCCAAATATACAAATGTAAGTCTTACCTAATAATTATCATAATTGTTATATATAGTTTGTTATTATAAGACAAGGAGCCTTTATTAGACCAAAAGAGGGAATGTAATCATAAGTATGTTTAAATTCTGATTTCTGTCTCACTGTTGTGTAAACACTGCTCCACAATTGTCCCCCTTTTATGTCAATAAATCAGCTTACAGCCAATCGATGAGCAGGAGAGAGAATTGTGATAGACTTCCTGTCATCCAGGGGAGGAGGCATTAGGAGATGATCCAGGGAATTCAGCTGTGGGATGATCCAGTTAGGAGCTGGAGCCGAAGAAAGCTACAAAAGGTAAGTATCGCTGGAATGCTTGATGAGAGTGAGGAAAAAAATAGCATAGAGGGTTAAGGACAGATTTAAACTTCTCAGATGGTGTTGTGAAGCCTTGCATTATAACAGAGTCTCAATTATTTGTGTGATGGCCAGGTTAAGAAATAAGCTAAGAGAAACAAACACTGTTTTATAAAACTAGCTTCAGCACAGATTATTGGTGTGAGCCACTACTCTGGACTGTTTTTTAGGTCCTGGTGATAGGACTCAGGTCTACACACTTGCATGGCAAATACATTACCAACTAATCTATTTCTTGAATCCCCAAGGAGCATTTTTTTCTCCCAGTTTTACTGTTACTTGTATTTACTGAAAGCACTGTTAGCAGCAGATTACTCAGGGAAAGTTTTGAATATATCAGATTGCCTATGAGTTAGGTGAGCTTGTAAACTGCAATGGCTCATCTTCGAGAGAAAAGTCCTTTTTCTTACAGTATCGTATATGAGTTACTTTATGGGGAACACGGTGAAGAGTTTAAGTGTGAACTAGGAAGTTATGTTGTTAAGGCTCAAATTTTGACTTTGCCAATCTCTGGTAATATGATTTATACAAATAAGTTAACCAATTAATTATAGCTGAGATATAGGGTTGTGTCATTAAATGAGACAGTGGTTTAAAATGTTTAGTTCAGTATTTGACAAATACTTGTCTGCACCATTTAATGAATATAAATGAAAGGCATATGCTCCATTGTACTGGTCTCATCACCTCTTCATGAAGATGAAGGTAATTTAGCATCTTTACCAAAGACACCTTAAGTTGGGTTAAGGGTAGAGGAAGGAAGCCATACTGGGAAGACTGGTGTTTCACCACACTTGTCACTGTCCTGGTGAAGGGACTCACACACAGTCCCGCTGTTCTCATGCACACTGTAGGTCTCTCCACCTTCATTTTCTACAAAGTTGTTTTGATTTTGAACAAGGTAAGGAGTGGGATCCTCACAAAGCTTGAGATGGAAACAATCATTTCAATGTTGTTGTGTCATAAATAAAAATGTATCATGAAGTTTTTGTGGATGGGTTGGTGTTTCCTCCCTCTACTAGGAATCTTATCTAGTTAGAGGGTGCCCTTTTCAGTCTCCATGGCTCCTGCTACAAGGAGTCTCAGTCCCACTCATATCCTCTCAGAGGCCTACCCTGACTTAGGTGTCCAGCTTGTCACAGAGATGCTCCTGTCCACTGTTCCTCTTTTCTTTGCAGGCCTGGTGGGACTGGGAGGAGAGGAGGGAGTGGCCTATGATCTGGATGTAAAGTGAACAAATAAATAAATTAATAAAAAAAGTAACATGAAAATTTTAGGTAAATTAATGGAACTGGAAAATATTATATGAATAAAATAACCTTGATCCAGAAAGACAAACATGCGATGTTTTCTCTGATTTGCATACCACTGATAAATATTGAAGTTTGTGTATATGAATTTGTGTAACTGTAGAAAACAGAAAACTAGAAAAGAACCATATGGGGAGGAGTTGAGGGGCTCCAGAGTGGGGGATAGCAGGGCACAGATGCTATGAAGGAAGGAAGAAGAAAATCGGTGGGTTAACTTGAAAAGAGGAAGGAAAGGTGAGAGAGAGAGAGGGAAGGGGCAATAAATGATATTATGGATGGCACTATATAAGCTGCCTAGAACATTAATTAACAGCCAGTCCCAGGTGTAAAGCCTAGGAATCACAACTGGACTAGCAATATGGCCCCAGTGGTAAATAGTGGCATTGGTATCTTGAGGAAACCAACAGTTGTCTAATTGGATCTAAGTTCCATTCAATACAAGGAAACTCGTGCATGGTACTCTAAACCTAGCCTGGAGCCCCTGGCTAGAGAGGTCATAGGACCTAGAAGAGAAATATGCATATATATTATATATAACTGGCATAATATAGCTTCCAATTAATTAATTGCCTTCTAAGAACTTATCCCTGTTCACATAGATAGATGCAACTCTTACCAAATGCAATTCTTATCAAATGAAGCTTTTTTTTTTTCCTATCAGAAGGAAGCTATTACAAGGAACCACAGCTGCTCCAAGTGCAGAGAATAAGTGACAGTGGAGGGGCCAGCCCTAACGTGCCAGTTCTATAACACAACCCCTCTCCCCAGGATTCAAGGAACAGTGGAAGACAGGGTGGAAGAGGCGAGAGTCAGGAGTTCTGCTGCGAGATGGTGTCTAATGGACAGGACAGCGGTGCTAAACTCATCAACTCTCAACAGATTGCTTACTTGCACAAGACCAGAGAAGACCTTTATTATTTTTAAAGCTAGAATACCAGGTAATGGATTTCATTGTGGCATATATATACACACACAATGGTATACTATGCATGTCCTCCATTTTCTTCTGCCCATCACTGTCTGGTGCCCCCCCTTCCCAGTTACGTCTTCTCTTCTGTTTTCATGTCATATGCGTTGTGCTACCTTCTCTTACCCCATTAAGATGTTTCTCCCTTCTCATCACTGTCTTTCTAATTTTCTGACTTGATACATAAATGCACACACACATATATATATACACATAGTGTTTAGTGTTTTTATATTTATTTTATTTATTAGACATACAGTGTTTTGCTTGCATGTGTGCTTGCTTGTTAGAAGAGGGCACCAGATCTCATTATGGATGGTTGTGAGCCACCGTATGGTTGCTCGGAGCTGAACTCAGAACCTCTGGGAGACCAGCTCTTAACCTCTGCGCCATCTCTCCAGCCTGGGTTTAGTATTTTCACCTACATGATTTTTAACTTGAAAGACCTAGATAGAGATGGGAATTGGATATTGTAATCACCTGCTGTTATTGCATCAGAACCTAGCTGACATTTTACATCCATGGTGTTTATTTTATGAAAGTCAGTGCTCCAACATTTGGTGTGTGTGTGTGTGTGTGTGTGTGTGTGTGTGTGTGTGTGTGTGTTTGCAATTGTTAAATCATCTCAGTGAATTGTTCCTTTTATTTATATGTAGTGATGTAGTGACCTTCTTTATCTTTTTTTGGCTAATATAAATTTTTTTTTTTTCCAAAAAACCGCTTTAAATACTGAGGTGAAATTTTCTCTGTCCTTGAAAATTGCATTATGCCAGTTGTGTGGAGGTGTGTCGGTGGAGTTCTGAGCTCTTGCTTTCTCAGTGTTTATGCCGGTGTTGGGCTAGTTCTGGACAGGTTGTGGGGGTGTCCACCGGGGTTGTTTTCGCTTCACGAGCTTTCCTTCTTTGCACACGTGAGCCCTCTGCTGGCCGCATTTATCTCTGCAGCCTGTGAACTGGGCAGGCTCAATCCTTTCATGCATATCACACTTCCTGGAGTGGTTAATGATCCAGCAAGGGGTGTCTCTCAAGTTCCTTGGGAGTAGGGAAAGCAATCACAACTCTAAAATATGTTCAGATAGATATGTTTTTCATATTTTTAAGGCCCCCTGGACGTATCTGTGTATGTCAGGTATGTTGGTGGTCGTTCGGAGCTCTGACTGATTGGTCGGTCCTCCCGAAGCTGATCCTCCCATTGACTTCAGGCTCAAAGCTATTGGACTCTATGGCTACTTCCGGTCTCTGAAATATTGCCCCTGGCCATCAATGATGAGACTATCCTCTATTATGCTATTTCCTGCCTGAGTTGAATCTCCTAAAACCTGGACATTTTTTGGCTTATCAGCAGTCTATCCTGCTCCCCACAACTGTCCCCCGGACAATAACCACGTGGAGGCTCCTGACTTTTCTCTGGTCTCTCTTCTGAGGTCTACAGGGCTGTTCAGTTCTTAGCCAGTCATCACTGTAGCCCAGGTTCAGATTTCCTAAGCCAACATTATATACCTTATCTTTGAGAGACATTTCTTTGTGGTTTTAACTGTTTGCTCATAGCTTTCCTAGAAACTTATGTGTGTAAGCTGCAACATTAGGCTTTAAAAGTAACATTTGCTAATTAGAGCAGTGCTTGTACTGCTGTCAGAGGAATTCTGGGAAGGGGAGTGGTCTCTTCACCTTCTGAACTCTCTTGTGCGTCTACCAGCGAGAGACTGCTTGTTCTGGCTAGCTAGGCTTGGCCTACATAGTCCCGCACATTGAGCATTTGGCAGGTTAGCTGACTGCTGACCGAATGGTACTTTAAACAAGCCTTGTTGATCACTGGGGCCATATTTCTTCATCTGCTTTGACATTTAAAGTGATTATAAGTGAATAGCATCTCATGGGAAGTGCGGGGAGCGGGTAAGTGAATAGCATCTCATGGGAGATGGGGGGGAGGGGGGAGGAAGAAGGTGCACCGCCCTGTTTTTTACCTTTTGGAAAGGCTGTTGATTCAGCTTTCTTTCTTTCTTTCTTTCTTTCTTTCTTTCTTTCTTTCTTTCTTTTCCTTCTTTTGTTAGTAAACTGCCAGAATCCCCTATTGTTTACAAATTTTTCCATTGTGTTCTGTTTGTGTGCCAAGAAAAATCTTGCACCATACCAACTTGTGTTAGTAAAACAAACGGCTCCTTTCACAACACAATTCACTGTGTTTGTATATTGCCGTGCCTTTCCCCAGCCATACTTCTGGAGGAGACTTTCAGCTATGTGCGCACATGTTTTGATTTCCCTTGTGTGTAAGCTTTGACCTCCCTAACTAGCTCCCAGTGACCCCACGGGCCGTGGATTAGTTGGAGGCATCTTGCTAAACAAGTCTCAGCTGGATAGAGTCTTGTCTGTCTTTGAAAGAAATAGGGTGTTTGCAAGGCAGTCTGAGTGTTTGAATATTTGGGCGAATTAGGAATGAGGAATGACTGCCACGTGGGTCCCATGTGGCTAGGATGAGCAGAAAGTTACTGACACGTAGCTGACCGTTATGTCTCTTGGGATGGTAACAAGTAGCAGTTTTTGACAGACTCTCAAATATTGTGTTAGCCTGTTTGGGTGATCTGGACTGGAGTCGGGTCTTGTGCCACTAATGCCACCTTGTATGTTCAGTTGACCAATTTGTTGTTGGTTACTAAGTCGTGGGTGAAAGCATTTTCTAAGTTTCAAGTAATTTACAGTTTTTATTTTCAAGACAGAATTTCTCTATGGTATCTTGGCTGTCCTGGACTCCCTTTGTAGACCAGGCTGGCCTCGAACTCACATCGATCCCCTTGCCTCTGCCTCCCGAGTGCTGGGATTAAAGGTCTGCGCCACCACACCCGGCTTAGATACTTTAGCTCTCTGTGGGACTGATAGACATTGTCAGCAGCATCACCCTGAACTTCATAAGCCCCATCAGTTGCTGGTTGGGTGAGAATGAATACTATGTCCACTTCTCCGTCCTTTGGCTTCTTGCTCTGTGAAGTAAGGGTGATAATTTCAAACTCAGAAGTCTATTATAAAAAGGACTCAATATAATAGCATACTAAAACATCTAGGACCATCCCAAGTACATATCAGGGCTCCTGTGAAGAAGACCTACTGCTGTTATAATTGTTTTGGCTAGGAGGATATTGCTATTTCTGTGGGTGCAGGGCCTGTGAATGAATTTGCATGAAAATGAGATCATATACAGGCTCATTTTCATTCTGGCTCTTGGTACACCAAAAGGGTCTTTATAAATGATACCAAGAGGCTCTAAAAGTGTGTTTAAACCTTTCTTAACCTCTCAGTATCCGTGGAGTTTGCCTCACAGCAAGAAGACTATATTTTCATTCAATATCTTCTAACTTTGCACTGGGTTCTACCTTGAAAAAGTTCTAGAAGTCTCTGTTCTCCACATAGAAATGAATCCCTATGCTTTGAAGGCCTCCAGTGGAGTGTGTTGACACTCACTGCCGCGTGACCCCACAGTTAACCATAGGAGCGGGCCAATACAAATCATCTACGTCTTATACTGAAAAATGTAACATTGACCTAAAAATGCTGCCAACGCTTTGGCCAGCATAGAAAGGCCCATAATCCTTTTGCCCTGTTGTTGTCATTGAAGGATAGAGTAACATTGAGAAACCCTAAGAGACGTTTCAATTTAGTTGAGCTTCTCTTTATGCCCATATTTTTTCCCTCCTACATAATGAGTTTGGCAGTAGAGGAAGCAGCAAGGAGCCAGGGGAAATGCTCAACTTTGTCATCCACGGAATAAGTGAAAGTGGGTGCTGTTGTTTGAATGTGTCCCCCCAGTGGTTCATCTGATGGCATCTTGATCTCACTGTGGTGATGCTGTAAGATGGGAGCAGGGTGGGGCTTGGCCTATGGTCCCTCACTGTGGTGATGCTGTAAGATGGGAGCAGGGTGGGGCTTGGCCTATGGTCCCTCACTGTGGTGATGCTGTAAGATGGGAGCAGGGTGGGGCTTGGCCTATGGCCCCTCACTGTGGTGATGCTGTAAGATGGGAGCAGGGTGGGGCTTGGCCTATGGTCCCTCACTGTGGTGATGCTGTAAGATGGGAGCAGGGTGGGGCTTGGCCTATGGTCCCTGGAGGTTCAGTCCTCAGGAAGAATTAGGATAGTCTTTATGTGGTCTTTAATTAGTTCCTGTGAGAATGAGTTAGAAGGGTGAATTGATCCCTGTCTCACCCCTGCCTACTCTATCCTTACCACACTGCTCCCATCAAGAGACTATCTTCAGTGTTGTGACACGGCCAACGAAGCCCTTAGCACAGGCTGGCCTGATAGCCCAAGCTTGACCTTTCAGGCTTCCCACACTGAGGTGTTTTTTTAAAAATAAAATACTGAGTTTCATAATTTGAAAAATAGCAGCAGAACATACCGACGGCTTTGAAGAGTATTCTTTGATGTAAGCACACACCTTACACAGGCTTGCTGACAATTGTGTGTGTGTGTGTGTGTGTGTGTGTGTGTGTGTGTGTGTGTGTGACTAATGATTTAGTTTTTACCTTCACAGCGGTTGAATTAACCAAACTTACTGAATATAGAACTATGGGGAATATATTGACAGATCCTGAATCAAATGGGACAATTTTCTTTCTTTCTTTCTTTCTTACTTCCTTCCTTTCTTTCTTTCCTTCTTTCTTTTAAAGATTTATTTATTTATTATGTATAAAGCATTCTGCCTGCATGTAACACCTGCAGGCCAGAAGAGGGCACCAGATTTCATTATAGATGGTTGTGAGCCATCATGTGGTTGCTGGGAATTGAACTCAGGACCTTTAGAAGAGCAGGCAGTGCACTTAACCTCTGAGCCATCTCTCCAGCCTCTGCGAACAATTTGCTCACAGCTTAAGCCACGGATGGATTTTTGTCCTTAAGTTGTGAGAAACTGCTTTCTAGGCAGCCATGAGAGGGAGCTGGATCCAGACTTCATGTGCTGCTTGACAGGACCAAGTACTGCATGCTGGAAATCAACTTCAGGATGCAAACCAGAAACACTTCTACATTGGGGGAAACTTTCAAGGCATGATCTTTAAAAGATGAGGACAAGCTTCCAGTGCAGATTTTTTTTCAGGTTAGCTGTAATGTTTAGGACCTCCGGACCTAGAACAGTGACAGACAGAGCATCTCACTGATAGCATATACATGCTTGTCTCCAACATAAAATAAGTCTGCTA